>NC_057812.1:122396974-122606700 GCF_018294505.1 Triticum aestivum
TTTTAGAAGGGCATTTCAGGTTCATTGGAAAAGTTTTTAATAAACCCTAGTTGTTCCAGGGGGTGCTGGGGGTTCTGTCATCCCCATTTCAAATTTAGAAGGAATTTAAACATGATGCACACTCTAATGCGTGAACTAACTAGGGTGTGACACAATGACCCTCTTTGGTACCGGTTTGTGGCACCAACCGGTTCCAAAGGGGTGCATTGGTCCCGGTTCGTGCTTAGAACTGGGACTAAAGCTTCATGTATATAAGGCAGACTTGTGAAAATTTTGGATTGCATCTTGTAGTTCGCCCCCGACGACGCGCGCGGACAGGACGCCGCCAGGCTGCCAGACGCCGTAGCCGTCGCCCTGCCCTGAGCTCGCCGTCGATGTGCCAGCGCCGCCCCTTGCCAGTGCTCGCCATCGACGCCCTCGCCCTGCCCTGCCCCGAGCTCGCCGTGTCCACGCCGACGCCGCGCCCCTGTGCGCCCTGTCCTGAGCTCGCCGTCGCTACGCCGCCCCACGCCCTTGCCCTGCCCCGAGCTTGCCGTCAACACGCCGCCCCGCGCCTGTGCCTACCCCGACGGTGCACGCCGCCCCTCCCCGTTTGGTTTGGTGGCCGGCTCCCTTTTCCTCTCTGTTTTGTTCATACAAGTTTTTTTGTTCATGTTATGTTTTTTGTTCATAGATGATGATATATATGATTTTTTTTGTTCATATGTATGCATGGATGTACACAATGAGATGAATGATGAATTGTTTTGTTCATATATGTATTATTTAGGTTGTAATTAGTAGATATCGATTTTAGGTTAGTGCACTTTAGGTTAGTTAATTTAGTGCATTTTAGGTTTGTTCTACTTTTAGGAAGAAGGAAGAAGAAGAAAAAGAAGGAGAGGAAAAAAATAAGGGTCGGACATGTGATGAGGGGGGACGTCGGACATGACATGAGGGGGGATGTCGAAAAAAATAATTAAGAAGAGGAAAAAGAAGGAAAAAAAGAGGAGAAGAAGAAAGGAATAGAGGAGAAGAAGAAACAATAGAAAATATTTTTTTATTTTTTCTTCTTCTCCTCTATTCCATTCTTCTTCTCTTTTTTCTTGTTTTTTCTTGTTTTTTCTTCTTTTTTTTCTTTTTTTCTTTGATCGCCGAGCGGTCGAGGGTCACCGAGGTGTCGAGCGAGGGTCGTCGAGGGGTCGAGGGCCAAGGGTTCGAGGGTCGAGGGGTTCGAGGGTCGTCGAGGGGTCGAGTGTCGAGGGGCTTAGTAGTTAAACTAGTTGATTTATAAAACTACTTTCTTTTACTATATATAGAAGTAGTATATTTTTAGTAAGTACTACTTTATTTTATTTATAGTAAGTGCTTAGTAGTTGAACTAGTTGATTTAATGAAACTACTTTATTTTACTATATATAGAAGTAGTTTATTTTTAGTAAGTACTACTTTATTTTATTTATAGTAAGTGCTTTGTAGTTGAACTAGTTGATTTAATAGAACTACTTTATTTTACTATAGAAGTGGTTTATTTTTAGCAAGAAAATTAAGAGAACTAGTTTGATTTTTTAGTTCAAGCAATTATTCCCGCATCGACGTCGACGATGCCTATCCCACATCCTCGTCGTCGACTTGGCGGAGGAGGCCGGCTTGATCAGAGGGGCCATGTCAGGGACTGGGCTCCACCGGGCTGGTATTGGGAGGTGCTACCTTCCGGGGGGCGTAGGTTGGTGAGGAGTCAGCACGTCGTTGACCCGATCCTTGTTTGGTAGCGGTCGTGTGGGCCAGTGATGGTGGCGAGGCTTCCGGACATCGCAGAGGTGGTACGTCACCGTGTCAGCGGGGAGGACATGCACGCCCGTCGCTACATGGTTGCGTTGGAGGGCAGGTTCGACAATACCTGGCAGGTTCTTCAGGGATCTCACTAGAGTGATCCTGTGATGGTTCCTTCTCTTTGGGTGTCCACCGCCCGCGCCGATACCCGTTTGGCGCTACGATTCTAGCTGTACTAAGGATGTTATATGTATGATAGTATTCGAGGTGTATTAGTGATAATATTCGACGATGTATGGTCTCTCCTCCCTTCGTTCCCATGTGTTAGACATCATGTGCTAAGAACAATTAAGTAGGGTTGGTTCGATGACTATGATGATGATGATCGTATGACTTGTTATTAATAACGAGTAGAAGTTGTATGATGATGATTAGTAGGACTTGTTATTATATATGATGATGCATGATGCGAGCATGAAGAGTTATTATATATCAGCGGGTGAAATGAACATTGATTGGATTGAAGTGAAGGCAACATGCATGTGGTGCATGTCGAAAGTAGTACAATCCAAACTTGATCAAGTCAGGATTACTATTACTTTCGACATGCACCACATGTTGCCTTCACTTCAATCTAAGCAATGTTTAGGCATAGTAGTAGCGTTGGTAAACCAAGCATGGAGATATAAGAGAGAGGACACTTCTCTCTATTAGCTAGCTAATAACAACCTATATAAACCCCCAAAACCCCTAAACCAGCCCCTTTCAAAAAAAAAACCTCAGCTCCAGCCAGCTGCTGACGCGTGAATGCCTTTTGGTCCTGGTTGGTGTCACCAACTAGGACCAAAGGCCCCCCTGCCTGGGCTAGCCGCAGCGGCCACGTGGAGGCCCATCTGTCCCAGTTCGTGTAAGAACCGGGACTAAAGGCCAATGACATTAGTAACGACCTTTTAGTCCCGGTTCCAAAATCGGGATAGAAGGCCCTTACGAACCGGGACAAATGGCCCTTTTTCTACTAGTGATTGTATACTCTTTCACGCACATCGTCTATCTAGGTCACTCTCTCCAAACCGTATCACTCCTTCGATCGCACGACGACCCACACTCGCCCAATCTCTCTCCATTTATATATGTAATCGATTGACCTTGTGATACGTCTCCAATGTATCTATAATTTTTTATTGTTCCATGCTATTATATTATCCATCTAAGATGTTTTATATGCATTTATATGGTATTTTATATGATTTTTGGGACTAACCTATTAACCTAGAGCCCAGTGCCAGTGCTAGTTTCTGTTTTTTCCTTGTTTTTGAGTATCGCATAAAAGGAAAGCCAAACGGAGTCCAATTGACCTGAAATTTCACGGAGATCATTTTTGGACCAGAAGAAGCCCATGAAGTAACGGAGATGGGCCAGAAGAGTCCCGAGGCCACCACGAGGGTGGGGGCGCCCTAGCCCCTGGGCGCGCCCATACCTTGTGGCCGCCTCGGGGACCCCCCCGACTTGTTCCCGACTTCAACACCTCTTATATATACCCAAACTTCTAGAAAGAAACCTGGATCGGGAGTTCCGCTGCCGCAAGCCTTTGTAGCCACCGAAACCCAATCTGGACCCCTTCCGGCACCCTGCCGGAGGGGGGAATCCCTCTCCGGTGGCCATCTTCATCATCCCGGCGCTCTCCATGATGAGGAGTGAGTAGTTCACCCTCGGGGCTGAGGGTATGTACCAGTAGCTATGTGTTTGATCTCTCTCTCTCTCATGTTCTTGATTCGGCATGATCTTGATGTATCGCGAGCTTTTCTATTATAGTTGGATCTTACGATGTTTCTACCCCTCTACTCTCTTGTAATGAATTGAGTTTTCCCTTTGAAGTTATCTCATCGGATTGAATCTTTAAGGATTTGAGAACACTTGATGTATGTCTTGCACGTGCTTATCTGTGGTGACAATGGGATATCACGTGATCCACTTGATGTATGTTTTGGCGATCAACTTGCGAGTTCCGTGACCTTGTGAATTTATGCATAGGGGTTGGCACATGTTTTCTTCTTGACTCTCCGGTAGAAACTTTGGGGCACTCTTTGAAGTTCTTTGTGTTGGTTGAATAGATGCATTTGAGATTGTGTGATGCATATCGTATAATCATACCCACGGATACTTTAGGTGACATTGGAGTATCTAGGTGACATTAGGGTTTTGGTTGATTTGTGTCTTAAGGTGTTATTCTAGTACAGACTCTATGATAGATTGAACGGAAAGAATAGCTTCGTGTTATTTTACTATGGACTCTTGAACAGATTGATCAAAAAGAATAACTTTGAGGTGGTTTTGTACCCTACAATAATCTCTCATTTGTTCTCTCTATTAGTGACTTTGGAGTGACTCTTTGTTGCATGTTGAGGGATAGTTATATGATCCATTTATGTTATTATTGTTGAGAGAACTTGCACTAGTGAAAGTATGAACCCTAGGCCTTGTTTCCTAGCATTGCAACACCATTTGTGCTTACTATTATCATTAGTTACCTTCCTGTTTTTATATTTTCAGATTGCAAAAACCTATATCTACCATCCATATTGCACCTGTATCACCATCTCTTCGCCGAACTAGTGCACCTATATAATTTACCATTGTATTTGGTGTGTTGGGGATACAAGAGACTCTTTGTTGTTTGGTTGCAGGGTTGTTTGAGAGGGACCATCTTCATCCTACACCTCCCATGGATTGATAAATCTTAGGTCATCCACTTGATGGAAATTTTCTACTGTCCTACAAACCTCTACACTAGGAGGCCCAACAACGTCTACAAGAAGAAGGTTGTGTAGTAGACATCAAGCTCTTTTCTGGCGCCGTTGCCAGGGAGGTTAGCGCTTGAAGGTATATCTTTAGATATTGCAATCGAATCTTTTAGTTTCTTGTTTTATCATGTGTTTAGTTTATAAAAGAAAATTACAAAAAAATGGAATTAAGGATACCTCATATGCTTCATCTTTTTAATGTCTTTCGTGAGAATAAGGACTCCGATAATTGTGCCAAAGTGTTAGAAGAATTGTGCATTAAAATGTTTGGCACTAAATTTTTGAATGATGAGCATGATTGCAATGTTGTTAGTATGAATTATTTGAATACCCATGATCCTAATGATATGCAAAGCCACAAGCTTGGGGATGCTATGTTTGATGAAGATGATATTTTCTCTCCCTCAAGTTTTGATGTGCAAATTTATTATGATGAAGGCATGCCTCCTATCTATGATGATTACTGTGATGACACATATGCTATAAAGAATAATGATAACCATGAAACTTGTCATCTGGATTTCAATTTTCAATCCCATGATAGTTATTTTGTTGAATTTGCTCCCACTATTCATGAGAAGAAATTTGCTTATGTGGAGAGTAATAAAAATTCTATGCTTGTAGATCATGAAAAGAATGCTTTATGTGATGGTTATATTGTTGAATTCATTCATGATGCTACTGAAAATTACTGTGAGAGAGGAACATATGCTTTTACATATTGCAATAATATCAAGTTTCCTATCTACATGTTGAAAATCTTCAAGTTATGCTTGCTTTACCTTCCTATGCAAGTTGATTCTTGTTCCCAGAAGTTGTGTGCTCACAAAATCCCTATGCATAGGAAGTGGGTTAGACTTAAATGTGCTAGTCATATTCTTCATGATGCTCTCTTTATGTTTCAATTCTTATCTTTTATGTGAGCATCATTGAAATCATCATGCCTAGCTAGGGGCGTTAAACGATAGCGCTTGTTGGGAGGCAACCCAATTTTATTTTTGTTCTTTGACTTTTGCTCCTGTTTAGCAATAAATAATTCATCTAGCCTCTGTTTAGATGTGGTTTTATGTTTTAATTATTGTTTGTGCCAAGTAGAACCTTTGGGAAGACTTGGGTGAAGTCTTTGCGATCTTGCCGTAAAAAGAACAGAAACTTTTGCGCTCACGAGATTAGCTGCCATTTTTAATGGAGAGTACGTTTAGGTTGATTATTTTTTAAGCTGATTAATAGAAAAACTCCTCAGGTCCACCAATTTATTTCGGAATTTTTGGAGTGATAGAAGTATTCGAAACCTCCAGATTGCTACAGGCTGTTCTGTTTTTGACGGATTTTGTTTTCATTGTGTTGTTTGCTTATTTCGATGAATCTATGAGTAGTATCGGAGGGTATGAACCATAGAGAAGTTGGAATACAATAGATATTACACCAGTATGAATTTACAATGAGTTCACAACAGTACCTAAGTGGTGATTTATTTTTCTTATACTAACGGAGCTTACGAGTTTTCTGTTAAGTTTTGTGTTGTGAAGTTTTCATGTTTTGGGTAAAGATACGATGGACTATGGAATAAGGAGTGGCAAGAGCCTAAGCTTGGGGATGCCAAAGGCACCCCAAGGTAATATTCAAGGAAAACCAAGAGCCTAAGCTTGGGGATGCCCCGGATGGCATCCCCTCTTTCGTCTTCGTTCATTGGTAACTTTACTTGGAGCTATATTTTTATTCACCACATGATATGTGTTTTGCTTGGAGCGTCATTTTATTTTATTTTGTTTTGACTGCTGTTTGAATAATATCCCAATATCTAAAATTCTTAAATGCTAGAGAGTCTTCACATAGTTGCATAATTATTCGACTACTCATTGATCTTCACTTATATCTTTTGGAGTAGTTTGTCATTTGCTCTAGTGCTTCACTTATATCCTTTTAGAGCACGGCGGTGGTTTTATTTTTAAGAAATAGATGAACTCTCATGATCCACTTATATTATTTTGAGAGTCTTTGAGAACAGCATGGTAATTTGCTTTGGTTATGAAATTAGACCCAATATGATGGGCATCCAAGATGGGTATAATAAAAACTTTCATATAAAGTGCATTGAATACTATGAGAAGTTTGATACTTGATGATTGTTTTGAGATATGAAGATGGTGATATTAGAGTCATGCTAGTTGAGTAGTTGTGAATTTGAGAGATACTTGTGTTAAAGTTTGTGATTCCCGTAGCATGCACGTATGGTGAACCGTTATGTGATGAAGTCGGAGCATGATTTATTTTTTGATTGTCTTCCTTATGAGTGGCGGTCGAGGACGAGCGATGGTCTTTTCCTACCAATATATCCCCCTAGGAGCATGCATGTAGTACTTTGTTTCGATAACTAATAGATTTTTTCAATAAGTATGTGAGTTCTTTATGACTAATGTTGAGTCCATGGATTATACGCACTCTCACCCTTCCACCATTGCTTGCCTCTCTTGTGCCACGCAACTTTCACCGCTACCATACACCCAACATTACCTTCCTCAAAATAGCCACCATACGTACCTATTATGGCATTTCAAAAGCCATTCCGAGATATATTGCCATGCAACTTTCCACCGTTCCATTTATTATGACACGCTTCATCATTGTAATATTGCTTTGCATGATCATGTAGTTGACATCGTATTTGGCAAAGCCACTGTTCATATTTCTTTCATACATGTCACTCATGAGTCATTACACATCCCGGTATAATGCCGGAGGCATTCATATAGAGTCATATCTTGTTCTAAGTATCGAGTTGTAATTTTTTGAGTTGTAAGTAAATAAAAGTGTGATGATCATCATTATTATAGCATTGTCCCAGGAGAGGAAAGGATGATGGAGACTATGATTCCCCCACAAGTCAGGATGAGACTTCGGATGAAAAATGAAAAAGAGAAAAAAGGCCATAAAAAAGAGAAGGACCAAAAAAATTGAGAGAAAAAGAGAGAAGGTACAATGTTACTATCCTTTTGCCACACTTCTGCTTCAAAGTAGCACAATGATCTTCATGATAGAGAGTCTCCTATGTTGTCACTTTTCATATACTAGTGGGAATTTTCATTATAGAACTTGGCTTGTATATTCCAATGATGGGCTTCCTCAAAATGCCCTAGGTCTTTGTGAGCAAGTGAGTATGGAACAATAAAAGGGGATGCTTGATACGTCTCCAATGTATCTATACTTCTCGATCTCTCTCTCGTGTTCTTGAGGTGGCATGATTTTGATGTATCGCGAGCTTTGCTATTATAGTTGGATCTTATGACGTTTCTCCCCCTCTACTCTCTTGTGATGAATTGAGTTTTCCCATTGAAGTTATCTTATCGGATTGAGTCTTTAAGGATTTGAGAACACTTGATGTATGTCTTGCATGTGCTTATCTGTGGTGATAATGGGATATCACGTGATCCACTTGATGTATGTTTTGGTGATCAACTTGCGAGTTCCGTGACCTCGTGAACTTATGCATAGGGGTTGGCACACGTTTTCGTCTTGACTCTCTGGTAGAAACTTTGGGGCACTCTTTGAAGTTCTTTGTGTTGGTTGAATAGATGAATCTGAGATTGTGTGATGCATATTGTATAATTATACCCACGGATACTTGAGGTGACATTGGAGTATCTAGGTGACATTAGGGTTTTGGTTGATTTGTTTCTTAAGGTGTTATTCTAGTACAAACTCTAGGATAGATTAAACGGAAAGAATAACTTCGTATTATTTTACTACGGACTCTTGAATAGATCGATCAGAAAGAATAACTTTGAGGTGGTTTCGTACCCTACAATAATCTCTCATTTATTCTCCGCTATTAGTGACTTTGGAGTGACTCTTTGTTTCATGTTGAGGGATAGTTATATGATCCAATTATGTTATTATTGTTGAGAGAACTTGCACTAGTGAAAGTATGAACCCTATGCCTTGTTTCCTAGCATTGCAACACCGTTTGTGCTTACTTTTATCATTAGTTACCTTGCTGTTTTTATATTTTCAGATTACAGAAACGTATATCTACCATCCATATTGCACTTGTATCACCATCTCTTCACCGAACCAGTGCACCTATACAATTTACCATTGTATTTGGCATGTTGGGGACACAAGAGACTCTTTGTTATTTGGTTGAAGGTTGTGTAGTAGACATCACCTTGTTTCCTCCCATGCACAAAATATATCTACATGTCTATGACTGGATCATCTCTCAAGCTCTATCTTACAGCCCTCACCCTTCCCAAAAGCTCAATCGGACAATATCTCTTCAGAGCATATATATCTTTTCAATGAATGCCGAACCACACCCACTTTGTCTCTCTATCTATATGTCTCTCGATTGACCTCGCTTTGTCACGTCGTATCTTCCACACATTGAATCTACCTCTCCTTCCCTCGCAAAGCCGGAGATATTTACATTGCGAGGGGGACTCCAACCTTGGATTAATTTGTGTAGTAATTTATTCCAGTGTTAGATTATATTTTCGTAGCATTCAGCCCACAACTACTCCAAACACCATTGCAACCCCACACCTCCCCCAATTGATTTCCCTGTAGCTCGGTCATCGCTCTCTCACACGTCCTTTCTCGCCTTCAACATCGCACCATGGTATTATTGCAAAAACTCTGATTATTACAAATAAGCTACAAAACTACACACCGATAGTCCACTTGGAATGGAATAAATTTTGACCCACAAACTAAAGTGCCACAAACTACACACCGAGGGGCCCACCTGTCATGAAACAAATTTGGACCCATATACAAATTAAAAAATAAAGGAAGAGGATTGAACATGCGACCAGGGCCTTCAAGCCGCACGTCAATAGGCAACATACGTAGAACAACAATGTTTGTTGTACCCCCCTTTGTTCATATAATGTTTTTATATTACCACAACCTATTTAATGGATAACATGTAATATTATTTTTAGTACATTTGTGGGACTGGCTCGCTAGCATGTACTATTCGCCTTCACTTGCTGGTGGGTTCCATGTGTGCTCTCTCTCTCCTCCCCTTCTATGTTTAGACGCACGGGCAAACATGAAGAACTCGCGGACGATGTTGCCGTTGACCATATCTGGACGGGTTCACAAGTTATGGCACGAGTTTCACGTACTAGTAGTACTAGTCAATGTGTACGTGCAATGCACGTTAATTTGGAAGTATATTAAGTGCATGCGGATATTAAGTAGGATATTATTTGCGTGTTATTATGTGACTAGCACTATTTTTGGCATGAAATTAGCTGCACGCTAAACGTGTTGAGCGCTTGACATTGAAGCGATCTAGGTCGTTGGATGAGAAGGAATACATGTGGCTTCATGACGTTTTATATTTAATTTGATATGGCTCTAGTAGAACATTCAATCGATCAAACGATAGATTTCATTCAGTCTGACTCCGACTTTACATTCATACAACGATCGATCTAAAATAAACGGAAATGGTAAACGTTCGGATTTTAAGCATGGCAATCCGAACGCTTTTCATGGTAAATTTAGATTACGCGGCGGCGACGGGGGTGTCTTGCGGTGGGAAGGGGCTCCTCTGCCGTGCTCTGTGCGTCGTCGGGTCATTGACCGACGGCGACGGAGGCGTCTTGCGCCGTTGTTGGCATACTTTTGGACGTTGGCCCTAGCTTCAAGGAAGGCCACAATGTTCTAGACTTCGGTCTCCAGGAGCGAGTCAACTGGCGGGAGGAGGCGACTGGCGTTCGTGCAAGGAAGCGCTCGACGGCGGCCATCCATGCCGTGGAGGGGGGCACTGGCACCCGCGTGGGGACAGGCGCTGGAAACGGTGAGGCGAAGACATTCGTGTGCACGGGCACCGGCACGAGCGCACACGTCAGTGCACGCGTAGGCACATGCGCTGGCAGGTGCACGGGCACCAGCACGGGCGTGCGCGTCAGTGCACGCGCAGGCGCGTGAAAGTCGGCGGGGACCTCGTGGAATCCCGTGGCATCAAGCTCGGCGACAATGTGCGGCTCGCAGCCCATCAATACCACGGGGATGGGCGTTGGCGCAGTCGGGACGACGGGAGCCGGAACGGGAGCGGGGACAGGCGCAGCGTCTTCCCGCAAGGCTGGTTCAAGCTTGTCCCAAAGCGCCTTATGTTCTTGAGACTCCGGCTGGGTGTCTTCCTCAGGAAACAGGAAGACTAAGGGCAGACCATCGTGAGGTGGCATGGCGTACGTTTAGGTTAGGCTGGTTGGAGGTAGACGACAGGAGAATCGGAGTGGAAGAGAGAAGATTGTAGCGATACCAGGTAGTGCGGGGTTGATTTTAAACTGCGGCGCCGGCGACATTAAAAATGGTAGCAATTGGGACGAAGGTGGGCAACGGAGCCTGGTCAAAGGGCTCACCTCCCGGTGAGCCTGCGCAGCGGTCTGCTCGCATGCCTCTTCCCCCTGTCAGCCGGTGCAGCGGTCTGCTCGCACGCCTCCCGTCAACTCACACGCTTGCTCGGACGGCACCTGCCGACGAGAAGCGGGACTTGTGGCGGCACATAAACGCCCACGGTTTCAACAATGAAAGAATTCACCTTAACATGACAGGTCTTTGTTCCAAAATACCTTGGCTCTTCATTTGTGCAACTTGTCATAAGCAGCTTGTCTCAAATTGAAGAAAAAAATTACGAAGGAATATTTGTGCCATATTACGTGACCATGCTCACTTTCATGAATTTCTGGTCACTTTTGGATTTTCTGAAATTTAAAATCCATGATTCAAAACAACATCATAACGTGCATCATGCAATAAATTTTCAAGCGATACTACCTCCGTCCTGGTTTATAGGTCATCTTTGTAGTTCATGCCAAATTTTGACCGATTATTTAGCTAACAAAATGTTAATGCATGTCAACAAAAATTATATCGTTGGATTCGTATTTCAACATAATTATCAATGATATAATTTTTGGTAACATGCATGAACGTTTTCTTAGTTCAATCTATAGTCAAAATTTGACACAATATACAATGGGGACCAATAAGCTAGGACGGAGGTAGCACATCTGTCCTGTTGTATTTCTTAAGAAAGGATTTGGTGAAACCATTTGCTTAGTTAGACTTCAGACAAGTTATATATGCAGAGTAAAAGGATAATCCGTCCGTACCAGTGCACTGCCTGATATATTAACTCTTTTTTTGTGGGGTCCCTGATATATTAACTCAAGTTGTACTAGGCACGAACAAACGGGCTCAATTCTGTGCCCATCCTATAGTAGTAGTAGTAGTAGTAGTAGTAGTAGTAGTAGTAGTAGTAGTAGTAGTAGTAGTAGTAGTAGTAGTAGTAGTAGTAGTAGTAGTAGTCGTACTAGGCAATGCAGTTGACGGGTGACCTTGGGGAGCGGCGACCGAGGGAATTGAACCGTGCTCGACACGGTAGGTAACGTTGTCGAGTTACTAAATCATCCCTTCATTGTTAATCGGTAGTCATTATGGACCGGGGACATGAGGGGAATTTCCTAGGGCTGGAATTCTGGCCGCCAGATATTTCGACTCGAAACGCGGAGGCTCGACTGGTTGGGGTTGGCTAATGTGCGTCGGCTCGGCAGGGCTTATAAACCACTCCGAGCCCCTCTTGGCTAGCGAGGTGGGACTAAACATCCCACCGCACCGTGGCAGTTCCAGTACACGCCATTGGTCCCGGTTCGTGGCACCAACCGGGACCAATGCCACCCTTTAGTCCCAGCTAGTGCCACCAACCGGGACCAAAGGCCTCTGCTTCCCACCCTTTTAGCTGCTGAAAAGAGACATTTGGTCCCGGTTGGTGGCACCAACCGGGACTAAAAGGGTGGCATTTGTCCCGGTTGGTGCGACGAACCGGGACCAATGCTATTTATATATAAGCCATACTTGTGAAAATTTTCGATTCGGTTCTTCTTCCCACTGCCCCGACACCGTTGCCGTGCGCTCCCCTGCCTCGACGCCGTCGCTGCGCGCCGCCGCCCCCTACCTTGACGCCGTCGCCGTCGCTGCGCCACCGCCGCCTGCCCCGACGCCGTCGCCGCGCGCCGCCCTGCCCCGGCGCCGCCGCTGTGCCGCTCCGAGCCGCCCTTGCCCCGATGCCGTCCCTAGTGAGCCCCTGTGCCCCTCGCCTGCCCCCGCCGTGGCCGCTCCCGTGGCCGCCGTATGCATGTATGTTGATGTATATGTAATGTTTATGTATGGAGCATATATGATGATTTTTTGTTCAGCGTCGTCATATATGATGTTTTTTTCTGCACACACACACACACACACACACATATATATATATGATTTATTTTGTTCATAGATGTGATTTTTTTGTTCATATATCATATGATGTTTTTATTGTTGATAGATGATCGATCATATTTGTTCATATGTATGCAAGCGAAGTCGTTGTCGTTAGTTGTACTGTTTAGGTTTTGGCTCTTCGAGGAAGGAAAAAAAGGAAAAAGAAGAAAAGAGGAAGATGGAAGAAGAAGAAAAATAAGAAGAGGAAGAAGTAGGAAAAAAGAGAGGAGAGGGAATAGAGGTGAAGAAGAAAAATAGATATTCTATTTTTTTTCTTCTTCTCCTCTATTCATGTCTTCTTCTCCTCTTTTTTTTCTTTGACATGAGGGGGTCGATAAATAATAGAACTACTTAAACTAGTTTATTTTTAGTAAGTGCTTAGTAGTTGAACTAGCTGATTTAATAAAACTACTTTATTTTACTATATATATAAGTAGTTTATCTTTAGGAAGTACTACTTTATTTCATTTATAGTAAGTGCTTAGTAGTTGAACTAGTCGATTTAATAAAACTACTTTATTTTACTATATAAGTAGTTTATTTTTAGCAAGAGAATTAATATAACTAGTTTATTTTTTAGTTGAAGCAATTATTCCCGCATCGACGTCGATGATGCCTATCTCGCATCCTCATCGTTGACTCGGCGGAGGAGGCCTGCTTGATGAGAGAGGACATGTCCGATACTGGGCTCCGCCGGGCTGGTATTGGGAGGTGCTACCTTCCAGGGGGCATAGGTTGGTGAGGAGCCAGCCCTTCGTTGACCCAAACCTTGTTTGGTGAAGGTCGCGTGGGCTAGTGATGGTGCCGAGGCTTCCGAACATCGCGGAGGTGGTACGTCAGCGTGTCAGTGAGGAGGACGAGCACGTCCGTCGCTACCAGGTTGCATTGGAGGTTAGGTTCGACAATACCTGGCAGGTTCTTCAGCGATCTCACTGGAGCTATGATCTTGTGATGGTTCCTTCTCTTTGGGTGTCCACCGCCCGCGCTGATACACGTCGGGCGCTACGGTTCTAGCTAGCTGTATTAGCGATGCTATATGTATGATACTATTCGAGGTGTATTAGTGATAATATTTGACGATGTACGGACGCAAGAGATGATGTAGTTTTGCTTATAATTGAATGCATGCTAATTTGAATACTACTTCTACTTTGAATGCTAAAATTGGAGAGCACTATGCAAGGCGTATGTATTTGATTAGTTGATAGCTTATAGGGTTTTTAGTACATATATTTAATTGTACAAGTTTAATATTTGAATTATGAACATAGGAAATGTCATACTCGGACGACGAAAGTCTTGCGGGGGAGTGCGACTGGTGCCACGACGACCGAGGTCTGTGCGACATGCCTCACCTGGACAAAGGTCGGCGCTTCAGCATTAAGCTCGAGGACACCTTCGATGTTGAAATGGTACATAATGACAACAAGTGTGTTTTTTTCATAATTAAGCATGACTTCAACTATTTCAACGTGTAATTTTCATATTTTACAATTTGAGTAGCTTATCCCATGCCATGCAAGACGCTATGTCTTGGAGAGGATGGGTTTTGAAGACCATAAAAATTTCGAAACAAAGAAAATTCACCTAAGGACCCATCATGATGTGGATTTTGAAGTAAATCTGTATAATTCTGAGAGCGTAACCCATTTTGGTTGCAAAAATTTGGAAGAACTTTGCAAGATGTATGGTTTTTATGAGGGTATGCTTGTCACCATGAATCTTTGTGATCCTAACATCGACCAAGACAATATGGACATTTGGGTCCTTGTTGATATGCTTCCAATTCTACCGCTATGTGAGTTTCTCAAACATAGTTATTAACTAATTTATATTGTTCACTTCAAAATAGTTGACATCTTATTTCCATTAACAACTTATTTTCATTGTTCAAACAACGTGCGGAACATGGTAGACAGAACCTACTACATCGACGGCTCTGAGTTAACTTATCAGGAGAAAAAATCATCTGGTCACATTTTGTATTGATCTTGAGAATTACAATATCTATAATAAAACTCCTCCACATTATGGTCAGTACATGCCACTAGTGCACGTGTTGAACTACGGTAACATCCATGGAGATGCCATGGTAAGATTTTTAACTATTACGACATCCGTGCATCTTTTGCATAAATTCTTTTAAAACTTAACTACATTGCTAACTACGAAGTTATTACTATGTTTTTCAACAGAAAATCCCGATGATTGTGTTCCTCATCTGATGTATCCTAATGGTCAGCTTAATGTTTTGAACATGCGACCAGGTCATCCTATGAATCTCACCTATCCATATTGGATTTCTAAAAGAAGTGGAGACATGAAAATCACAGAATGGAAAATATGTATGGATAATCGTAAGGAGCTTATTCGAAGCAAAAGGAAGTGAAGCGCAAGAATTGGAGACAAGATGATCTCCATTCTCCATAATGGAGAGTCAGGGCCTATATTGTTTTATGCTATTTTACCTTAAAGAGGGTATTTAGGTCCTACCTTATACTGATGATCATGTGCTAAGAACAATTAAGTAGGGTTGGCTCAATGACTATGAGGATGATGATTGTATCACTTGTTATTAACAACGAGTAGAAGTTGTATGATGATGATTAGTAGGACTTGTTATTATGATGATGCATGATGCGAGCATGAAGAGTTATTATATATCAGTGGGTGAAATGAACATGGATTGGATTGAAGTGAAGGCAACATACATGTGGTGCATGTCGAAAGTAGTACTAATCCAAACTTGATCAAGTTAGGATTAGTATTACTTTCGACATGCACCACATATATGTTGCCTTCACTTCAATCTAAACCACGTTTAGGCATAGCAGTAGCATTGGTAAACCAAGAACGGAGATAAGAGAGGACACTTCTCTCTATTAGCTAGCTAACACCCTAAATTAACCCCCAAAACCACCCCCTTTCAAAAAAACAAAAATCTCATCTCCTACTAGTTGCTGACGTGTGGATGCCTTTTGGTCCTAGTTGGTGCCACCAACCGGGACCAAAGGCCCTCATGCCTGGGCTCGCCGCAGCGGCCACGTGGAGGCCCATCTGCCCCGGTTGGTGTAAGAACCAGGCTAAGGGTTTATGGCTTTACTAACGACCCTTTAGTCTCGGTTCCCCAACCGGGAAAAATGGGCCTTACGAACCGGGACAAATGGTCGTTTTTCTACTAGTGTGCGAACATTCGTCGAGGCCATTCCAATTGGGCTAAAAATGATAATGGGCCATAATTTGCATGTAGGCCACTAAAAATATCTGGGCCAAAATCAACATAAGCTTTCATATTTTTCTGGTAGGCTTGTGCCCATAACGGGCCTTTAATAGGCCTAAACATAATTTGGGCCCTCAGTAACAATAGGCCATTTACAGGTATAAATATCTCGATCCCATAAAAAACATGGGCCTTTTAATAGGCCGAAAGTGAGATTGGGCCCTGATTGTGCCAAATAACCCACTGGTCATTAGCAGGCCAAAATGGTGGTTGAGGGAGTCCTGGATTAGGGGGTCCTCAGACAGCCCGACTATATCCCTTGTCCGGACTAGTGAACTATGAAGATACAAGATTGAAGACTTCGTCCCATGTCTGGGTGGGACTCTCCTTTGCATGGAAGGCAAGCTTGGCGATTCGTATATGTAGATCTCCTCCCTTGTAACCGACTCTGTGTAACCCTAGCCCCTCCTATGTCTATATAAACCGGAGGGTTTTAGTCCGTAGGACAAAAAAATCATACCATAGGTTAGCTTCTAGGGTTTAGCCTCTCCGATCTCATGGTAGATCAACTCTTGTAATACTCATATAATCAAGATCAATCAAGCAGGAAGTAGGGTATTACCTCCATCAAGAGGGCCCGACCCTGGGTAAACACTGTGTCCCCCGCCTCCTGTTACCATCTGCCTTAGACGCATAGTTCGGGACCCCCTACCCGAGATCTGCCGGTTTTGACACCAACATTGGTGCTTTCATTCAGAGTTCCACTGTGTCGTCACCATAAGGCTAGATGGCTCCTTCGATCATCGGCAGCGATGCGATCCAGGGTGAGGTTTTTCTCCCCGGATAGATCTTCATATCCAGCGGCTTCGCACTGCGGGCCAACTCACTTGGCCATCTGGAGCAGGTTGAGAGCTACGCCCCTGGCCATCAGGTTAGGTTTGGAATTTTGAACTATACTGCCGACATCCATGAAGACTTGATCTTCGACGGATTCGAGCCCGCGTCAGGTGCGCCGCACAGTCACGATGGGCATGACTTAGCTCTACCGCCGGACAGTGTTCAGGAGATCACACCTGTGGCAACTCCGGCCCTTGATCCGGAGCAGATCGTGCCGTCCGAGGACGGGTGGATGGACCCTGCCTCGGAGGCCGCACACTCAGCGGCGATAGAGCCGAATACTGACTTCACCTCCTACGAGACCTGTGTTGCTGGACCTTTGGATTTGTCCGCGGCCACGGTCTCCGAACCGCCTGCGCCCATACCCATCAAATCTGATTGGGCGCCGATCACGGAGTTTTCCTCCGCAGATATCTTTCAGCACTTGCCCTAGGGCGATGTGCTAAATTCATTAAGGTCTCTCTCCTTGTCAGGAGGCCCTTGGCCGAACTGTGTTCGGCTCAAGTGGGAAGCGGACGATGAAGAAATTCCCCACCCACCACCCACTTAATAGCCACTGTCGACGACTTAACCGACATGCTTGATTTTGGCTCCGAAGACATCGACGGTATGGACGACGATGCGGGAGATGAACAGGATTCATGACATGATATATACATGGTGGATACACCCAAAGAAAATGATGACGAGGAACAGGAGGAAGCAGCGAAGGACAATTCCCTCGAGAAGCAACCAAAGCGACGGCGTAAGCGCCGCTCCAAATCCCACCCCGGGAAAAATAGCAATAACAGTGCAAGAAAGAGTAACACCCCGACCGACCCCAAAGGAGATAACAACCACATGAACCCAACTGTGGAGCAGGGTGAACCAGAGGACGGCGAACATAGTACGGAGCCGCTGTCTGCTCACGACGACCACGAGGGTAAAACTCATCAACCTGTCTCCGGAGACATGAATAGTCCGGACGACGATGCACACATCATCCCTGAAAGGCACTTGGAACAAGAGAACCTTCATAAAAGGCTCATTGAAACCGCGGGGAGCCTGAAGAAGCAGAAGCAAAGGCTTAAGACCACGCAGAATATGCTCAATAGCAGATGGAGTAAAGTTCTTGACATGGAAGAAAAGTACGACGGTAATCGCCACACAAAAAGCTATCCAAAGCGCAAGCTGTTGCCTGAATTCGACGACGAGGCCTTAGAGCCCCCTCAGCCGGAAAATAAAATGGCCGATCAACCGGACTGGCCACCCCATGGTCACGACAGGGCGGCTAACGATGACGTACACAAGTCAGCACACGACCTACGTGAGGACCTACACAAAAAAGCCAATTTGACCCGATCCATTTACGGACCTAGGAAGCGTGTTCCAGCACAGAATCATCACTGCCCAAGCGACTATACTGACAGAATAATAGTTCAGAATCAAAACTGAACACTACAACCGTCAGACACACCCAAATACAGGGGTGGGGTGCCGCGCTCCCCCTATGCTTCACCGACGAGGTACTGGATCATGAATTCCCAAAAGGATTCAAACCCGTGAACATAGAGTCATACGACGGAACAATAGACCCTGGGGTCTGGATTGAGGACTTTATCCTTCACATCCACTTGGCTCGTGGAGATGATCTCCATGCCATCAAATACTTGCCCTTAAAGTTGAAAGGACCAGCTAGGCACTGGTTGAAAAGCCTCCCCGAAAACTCAACTGGAAGTTGGGAAGAGCTCGTGGACGCTTTCAGGGCTAATTTTCAAGGGACCTATGTCCAACCTCCAGATGCAGACGATTTAAGTCACATAATCCAACAACCCGGAGAGTCAGCCCGAAAGCTTTGGAACAGATTCCTCACTAAGAAGAATCAAATTGTCGATTTCCTGGACGCCGAAGCCTTAGAAGATTTCAAACATAGTGTCCCGAATGAATGGCTTGCTAGACACCTCGTCCAGGAAAAACCAAGGACAATGGCAGCCCTAACAAGCCTTATTACCCGCTTTTGCGCGGGCGAGGATAGTTGGCTGGCCCGCAGCAGCACCAGTGACCCAAGCTCATCCGAAGTCAGGGATGGCAATGGAAAACAACGACGCAATAAAAGCAAGCGTCGAAGCAACGAAGACAGCCCAAACAACACGGCGGTAAACGCCGGATTCAGGGTCTCTCGACCCGGTCAATGAAAAAAGCCATTCAAAGGCAACAGAGATGGACCGTCCAGCCTAAACAAGATTCTGGACAGATTATGTCAGATTCATGGCACCTCCGATAAACCTACAAATCACACCAACGGAGAATGCTGGGTCTTTAAGCAGGCCGGCAAGCTAAACGCCGAACACAAGGGGAGGGAGACACCAAGTGAAGACAAGGATGAGGCTCACCAACAAAATACTGGGGGACAGAAAAAATTCCCACCAGAAGTCAAAACAGTGAACATGATTCACGTAATGAAGAGGAGGAGCACATGCGCACTCCGAGACATATACACCGTAGAGCCCGTTACCCCCAAGTTCAACCCTTGGTCGGCCTGCCCAAGCACTTTTGATCGCAGGGATCACCCGACTAGTATCCGGCATGGAGGATCGGCTGCCTTGGTACTAGACCCAATAATTGATGGATACCATCTCACCCGACTCCTTATGGATGGCGGCAGTAGTCTTAATCTGATATATCAAGGCACAGTCCACAAAATGGGGATAGATCCAACAAGAATCAGCCAAAGCAATACTACCTTTAAAGGAGTAGTACTAGGCCCAGAGGCCCGCTGCACGGGCTCTATAGTGCTAGAGGCTGTATTCGGTTCTCCCGACAACTTCCGAAGCGAAGAATTAACCTTCGACATCGCTCCATTCCGAAGCGACTATCAAGCACTACTCGGAAGAACAACCTTCGCTCGTTTTAATGCAATACCGCATTACGCTTATCTTAAGCTCAAGATGCCCGGTCCACGTGGCATCATCATAGTTAGTGAAAACTAAGAGCGTTCCTTACATGCAGAGGAATGTACGGCGGCTTTCGCAGTCGAACACTAAACGACCCCTCCAACCAGAATAAATGATCGGTCATCGAGACCGCGGACACGGCTAGACGAGTCCGGCGCACCCCTCGCTATAACAGCTCAGATAAACCTGAGATTGGGTCGATGGATATACCCCCATAGGTGGCACTAGGGCCTTCCTGCATGTAAGAAGGACTGTCGGTGTCAAAAACGGCGGATCTCGGGTAGGGGGTCCTGAACTGTGCGTCTAAGGCAGATGGTAACAGGAGGCAGGGGTCATGATGTCTACCCAGGTTCTGGCCCTCCTGATGGAGGTAATACCCTATGTCCTGCTTGATTGTTCTTGATGATATGAGTATTACAAGAGTTGATCTACCATGAGATCATAGAGGCTAAACCCGAGGAGCTAGCCTATGGTATGATTGTATGTTGTCCTACGGAATAAACCCTTCGGTTTAGGGGGCTAGGGTTACATAGAGTTGATTACAAGGGAGGAGATCTACATATCCGTATTGCCTAGCTTGCCTTCCACGCCAAGGAGAGTCCCATCCAGACACATGACGAAGTCTTCAATCTTGTATCTTCATAGTCCAACAGTCCGGCCAAAGGATATAGTCCGGCTGTCCGGAGACCCCCTAATTCAGGACTCCCTCAGTAGCCCCTGAACTAGGCTTTAATGACGATGAGTCCGGCACGCAGTATTGTCTTTGGCATTGCAAGGCGGGTTCCTCCTCCGAATACTCCATGGAAGATTTTGAACACAAGGATAGTGTCCAGCTCTGCAAAACAAGTTCCACATACCACCGTAGAGAGAATAATATTTCCACAAATCCAACCTGCTGACACATTTTGACAGCATGACATCACGCCCTGGCCTGGTCATTATTTGAACCGTTTTTCTCAACCAGCACCGCACATATTGCGAGGCGGTTTTCTTGACACGTCTTGTCAAAGCAGAGATCGTGTTCCACTTATTACGAGATTCTCGTCAATACGAACGTGGGTAACCCAACCGTGCCCATTGGTATGACTCCTCGATTTTAGGCGAGTCCCAAACGGCCGCGAGGAGCATGCTTGACATTCACCCTCTTAATAAAGAGGCCAAGACCTATCCCTTTTTCCTCTCGCGCTCAATCGAATCCTTCCCCCGCCTCGAGTTCTAACACCCCAGGCTTAGGTCAGGCACTTCGGACCTTCAACCATGTCCGGATCCAACCTCCAAGGTCGGTGGATGCCTTCCTCTATCACCGAGGAGGACATCAAGAAGCTGAGAGAGGCCAGATATCTGACCGCTGAAATTTCGCACAGGCTGCCCGCCCGAGGGCAGGTCATCCCCACTCCCGAACCCAACGAGAGTGTTGTGTTCATCTCTCACTTCCTTCGAGAACTAGGCCTTGCTCTGGATCCCTTTGTTAGGGGACTCATGTTCTATTATGGGCTGGACTTCCATGATCTGGCCCCAGATTCCCTCCTTCACATCTCGTCGTTCATCGTCGTATGTGAGGCCTTCCTCCGCATTACCCCTCACTTCGACCTGTGGCTCAAGACCTTCAATGTGAAGCCGAAGATAATCGAGGCACGGCACGCAGAGTGCGGAGGTGCCATAATAAGCAAGAGCACTGATGCTCCATGGCCAGAGGGTTCCTTCCCAGAGGTGTTCAGTTTGTGGCAGCGGGAGTGGTATTATATCACAGCTCCCCGGAGTGCCAAGTGGGCAGCCGTCCCTGCCTTTTGCTCGGGCCCCCACCACAACTGACATCATGGATCAGCGAGGGGCTAAACTGGGGTCCAGTAAAGGATGTGCCGATATTGCAGAGTCGCATCCGAGATCTCATTGAGAGAGACATCAACCTGGTCACGGTGATGCAGGTCATGCTAGTTCGCCAGGTCCCGCCTTGCAAACGTAGACCTCTCCGTTTCTGGGAGTTCCACCCTGAGGGACCGCGAATCATTCAGCACTTCCTCGGCATGACCCTTGAGGAGATGTACAAGTTGTTCTTCGGATCACAAATAAAGTGCCCGGACACCACCGAGGATGCGGGTCTGAGTTGTAATCGCCCGGATACCCCAAGTAAGTAATCCCATGGACGAACACATTGTTTCTCTTATTCATCATAACATCATTCTGAAAAGTCGCTCTTTGACCAGGACTGGATAACAAAGGCAAAGATGATCAGGTGTCCGGCCCCCCTTCTCGAGGGCTTAGCCAATCCAGTGCTAGACAGAATGCTGGAGCCGGTGCCTTATCAAGTGCCCTCGAAGGAAGATAAAGGGGGGAATAAAGAGGACGAAAGCAAGCCTCGCTCACTACTCGTCCCAACCGGGGGAATGAGCGCCTCCGCGAAGGAGGATAACCAGGGAGAAGAATGTGACATTCCCTCTCCCCGAGGAAAGAAGAGGACCACCTCTGAAGATCCGGAAACAGAGGTTTCCAAACGAGGGAAGAAATCGTTGCCCGAGGGTCCTGCCTCAGGGGGGGGTACCCTTGCCACACAGTGTCCGCAAGGGAGTCAGCCCTCTACCGAGCTGTAAGTAATTGAAAAGTACTTGGTAGTAAAAATATCCTACCTTATTTCTGAAGACAATAACCGAAGCTTATATCTTGTAGTTCGGATCGTAGCCCTTCTCGACAGAGTTCGTCTTTGGGGGATCTTCTTCCAAAGATGATGGAGAGCGAAACACCTCCCCCTGCCACCCCGCCTCACGAAGCGGGCAAACCTGAAGTGTCGTCGTGGAGGGTTTCTCCTGATCCGCCAAGGCCAGGGGGCAATCCCTTGGCCACCCAGAGTCCTCGGTATTCGGCTCCTAAAGAGAGCAACAGAAAGAATCCGGGACCGTACAATGTGCGGTCGGACGCACTGAAGGATCTTCTGGGGCAAGCAGCCATCTCAGAAGCGCATCGTATGCTAATGGGTATGGTAATTGAAAGGATTTCGTCCGCTGAAAGCGGATTGCATGAAGCTTTTATGAGTCTACTGAAAGGCTTTGAGGTACGTGAAATAGTGTATGTTTTTGACGGTACCGCACACATTAGGTGTGCCCTATGCAGATAGTAGCCCCTGAGACTCTGGTTGTCATCGAAAACGACGGCAAACAGATGATCATAGTCCCAGGTAATAACCAGACCGCCTTTATGTGTAGGTGGCTGAAGCTCCGGTGGCTAGCCGGACTGATGGGTTTGCTGAGCTAAAGTGGAAACTTGATGCGGCAGATGCCGACATCATGCTTGTCAACAAGCGGCTTGGCGAGGCACAGGGTAAGTGATTTCTCCAGTGATCAACGCATAGTAAGAAGAGCATGATGCCAGTATCTTTAATATGTTGTGACTGCAGATGGATCTTCCACCGCGGAGACCCTTCGGGCAGAGCTTGCCCGAGCCAAGGAACAAGCAAGGAATAGCGATGCGGCCGCTCTAAGGGCGATCGAAGAGCTGCGGGCCGAACAGTTCGCGCATCGCCAGAGCAAGGAAAGGATAGCCAAGATGGCCATTGAGTTGCAAGATGCCGCTGACCATTACCAGCTTCTTGAAAAAGAAAGCCAAGCGAGGGCGACAGACCTAGAGAAGGCCATGGTAGCAACCAAGGAAGCCCGCTCTAAAATCAGAGCGACGAAGGAGGAGCTGCATCAAGCTGTGGATATTGTGGCTGGGAAGCCCTTCTTGTTGCGGACTATGTTCGGAGATCTGAAGTATGCTCCTCTTGATCAACTATGGAGTTCTGCGGACGCCTACATGGATTTGGCGGCAAGTGCTGCTGATGCGGCCGAGTACTTCAAGGATCAAGGAGATCGCGAAGTGGAAAAGCTGTTCTGGTCACAGTTCCATGCTCCAGTGCGTCCGCTGCTGTTGAATGAGCGAATGGCCAAGTGGGCCGAGCTCCATAGGTTGTCCGGACTCGCCATGAAGTCTGTTGTGGATCATCTGTGGCCGGGAGGGCCAAGGCTGAATAGTTACTTTAGTTTGGTGCAACAATTCCTTGGTGTTGTGCCACACATTGATGCTATGAAGAGGTCAGCATGCATAGAGGGTACGCGGATGGCCTTTGCCCGTGTCAAGACATACTGGGCAGAGATGGAGGCCACCACTGTTGCAACACAGGGTTCGACCGTGCACTACTAGGAAAAAGGGCTATAGATGAAATTGACACTAATGGCGCACCAGAGAAGTGGTGCGCCACTACTATATACTAATGGCGCACCATGTTGTGATGCGCCATTAGTGTGGAAGACACTAATGGTGCACCAGGCACAAGGTGTGCCACAAGTAACAATTTTTTTCATTTTTCCAAACATACTAATGGCGCATCCGGGCAAAGTGCGACATTAGTAGTTCTAACTAGTAATGGTGCACCGTTGCAAAGTGCGCCAGTAATGGCGCACTCTACCACGGTGCGCCATTAGTATGTATATATATATATATATATATATATATACTTTTTTGCAAAACTGCTAATGGCGCACGGCCAGCAGGTGCGCCATTAGTATGTTGGGTTACTAATGGCACATGGTTGTATGGTGCGCCATTAGTAACCTGGGACCAGCTAGATATTTTGGACAGCCGCACCTACGCACTCACTTTCCCCACTTCATTCCCTCCACCTCCTTCTCCAAGCTTGTCGGCTGCCTCCTCCTCCTCACCTCATTTGCACCATAGATTCATCAAAATTAAGTGGTGAAATTACCTTTTTTGATAGGTAAGTAAGGGGAAAGCTATCTTCATGTTGTAGATCTACTTTTTTTTCTCCCTAGCTCGCTCCAACAACGTGCACATTCACTTTTGGTGGCCTAGCTAGATCTATGTATGTTTGTGGTGTTGCATATGTTTGTGGTGTTGCATATATATTTGTGTTTGCAGGTACCGGTATTTGAAATGCGATAGTTGCCAATATTTTGCTGGAATGTTGATTCATTTCCGTTTCGGCGAGAACTTTGGCACTATGCATTCTTTTTGGTCCTATTTTTAGGGAAAGTCATGGCAAATTTTTTCTTGGTTCTAAAATACGTTTTGCTCTACCCCGCAGGCGACCACGGTCCGCACGATGACCGAAGGCATCGTGAATAGGTTTTTGAGCTCCGCGAAGGCCGAGATGCTTCAAAAGAACGAGACGGAAATAAGATGTCCGTGTCGAAGATGCAAGCTGAAGAGCCTTATTGAGGACCTGGATTCCGGGCAGGTGCGGGACCACCTGCTCTTGCGTGGTTTCATGGATGACTATCGGTGGCAAGGTGATGAAGATGACTATGAAGTCGTCCATGGGGGCCGGGCAAGAAATGAGGAAGGGCAGCAAGACAACCACCGCGGCAAGGGCGGGCGAGAAGACGAAGAATCTCCAGGACATGATCAGGACGGTGATGTTGTACACAATCATCATGTAGAAGATGCTGGACATGATGATGAGGAAGATCAAGACGAAGGGCATGATCATGAAGATGAAGATGCCGGAGCAGACGACAATGGAGGCTGGGTGCAGGACCCTCATATTCAAGAGCTGCTTCTCAAGCAGACGGATAATGCAAGAGCTGCCGCCCGAGAGAAAGCCAAGCTGGATCAACTGGAGATAGACGCGGTTACTCCATTGTATGTAGGATGTAGGCCCGAGGATACCCGCCTGAAAGTAACGCTCATGGCTCTGGAGATGAAGGTAAAACACAAAATGACCAACGCATGCTTTGATGAGAACATGTCATTCTGGCACGAACGTCTTCCCAAGGGGAACAAGTGCCCGACCAGTTTTTAGGAGGCGAAGAAAATCATGTGTCCTCTGGATTTACCGCACGTGAAATACCATGTGTGCTTGAACAATTGCATCATTTATCAGGACGAGCACGCAGAGTCTACCATATGTTCAGTGTGCGGCATCACTCGATACAAGAAGAGGAAGAAAGCTCCTCGAAAAGTGGTGTGGTACTTTCCAATCACTCCTTGTATGCAGCGGTATTTCGTGGACCCTAAGGTAGCAAAGCTCCTGCGTTGGCACGCGGATAGGGAGGAGAAGAAGGGGGAAGATGACGGAAATGATCCAGAGATAAATAAAAAAGACAAGATGCTGAGCACCCTAAGGATGCGAGCCTGTGGCAAGCGTTGAACTTCGAAGACCCAGAATTTGGGAACGTTCCAAGGAACATCATGCTGGGCGCGAGCACCGATGGAGTCAATCCGTTCGGCACACATAGCACCGATGGAGTCAATCCGTTTGGCAGCCAGAGAAGCAAACGTCACCGCGAAAAATGAGCCATGGGTACTGGCTTCCCAAGTGGACCAATGCTTCTTCATTACCGAACCGTCAAAGCCCAGTCGTGTTGTCGTGAGGAGATGCAAAAGGAAGATCATCGGAATGGAGGGAGTAGCCAATGAGCAAGACTTCGACAAGTACGGCGACCCGAGGATCGAACATGACGACGACGATGAAGTAGTAGCATACACCACAAGAAGAAGCAGGACCACCCTACCTAAAGGACGTCCGTTCCATAGAAGAACTCCATTTGCGAAAAAGAAGGGCAAGAAGATTGTGAACAGATAGCTAGCTAAGATCGATTGTATTGAAATCGTAGTCTTCATTTCTCGATTGTATTTCATGGGCACTTTTTGATATCATGAATGTTTTTAAATTTCATGGGCACTTTTTGAATTCATGAGGACACTCGATCTCGATCCCCCTCCATCTCGATCTCAATTCCACCCGCACCCTCCCCCGCTAGCTCCACCGCCGCCGACGACCCACCGCACCCTCCCCCGCTCCACCGCCGCCGAAGAGCACCCCCCACACCCTCGATCTCGATTCCACCTGCACCTTCTCCCGCTAGCTCCACCGCCTCTGACGACCCACCACACCCTCCCCCGCTCCACCGCCGCCGACGAGCACCCCCCGCACCCTCCCCCGCTCCACCTCCACCGAAGAGCACCCCCCGCACCCTTCCCCGCTCCATCGCCGCCGCCGATGATATTTTCAAATAACAAATTTGATGATATTTTTTAAAAATTATTACTGTTTTTATAAAAAATTATTACTGTTTCATATTCATATCCATTTTCTAAATAATAATAATAATAAATTGTAGACTACAATTGTTGTTAAACAACAATTATTACTGTTTTTATAAAAATATTACTGTTTCATAATCATATTCATTTATTAAAAAAAATACTAATGGCGCACTGGCCTGGTGGTGCGCCATTGCTATCTAAAAAAAGATTTCTAATGGCGCACCGGCGGTGGGTGCGCCATTGCTATCTAAAAAAAACGATTTGTAATGGCGCACCGGCGGCGGGTGCACCGTCTCGATCAACACCGAGAACCTAAGGCATAAGGACCGAGGGAATTTGCGCAGCCTCCTCTTCATGAAGCTGCACGAACGATACAAGTTCCCCGCTGAGTTTGCAAACACACGCCTCTCAGGGAATAAAGTGAATGGTGCCACCCTCACAAGGATGAGCACGGCCATGTCTACTTGGAAAAGCACGGTGAAGGCAATGATTGAAAAAGGTGATAGTTATGAGAAGATCAAGGCGAAATATCCTTTGATGAGCGAAGATGACTACAAGGAGTTCAAGATCAAGTGCGAGAGCCCCGCAACCTCCGAATCAAGTCAGTGGGGGAAGGAAATGCGGCAGTTGAACTTAGGGGTCCACCAACTCGGCCCCGGCGGTTACAGAGTGGCGGAGCCTATATGGGACAAGGAGGACGCGGAGCGTGCCGAGCAAGGCCTACCGCCCCGCTTTGAGAAATACCGTGACAAGCAGACCAGGAACTTTCTCAGGGCCCGGTACAAGGAGGACCCGGTAACAAAGGAGCTTACTACGGATCCGAAGACCAAGGCGCTTGAGCTTGTTCTGGTAAGGAATACACCCCCGCGTAATTAGCTCCATATGGTTGCATTCTAATTAATCCCCAATATATCTGAATGGTTCACGTTCCTTCCGCAGGACAAAGAAAGCAGTAGCGCGGGGTCATCTCAGAGCTCCCCTTTCGACACCCCTTTGAATAGGGCGTTGAACGTAATGAAAAACAAGGATAAGCTCATTAAGCCGACGTCAGCTGGTCGTGTGGCCCGCAAAGGCTTGTCCACAAAATGGTCGTCATACTATACCGCTGGTGGGCGAAAGGAGAAAAAGACCAGCTCGGAAAGCCAGTCGCGCGAGGTTAAAGCACTCAAGACACAAGTGGCGCGGATTCCGGAGCTTGGCCAAGAGCAAGTGGAACAACAACTAGGAACGAAGCTCAAAGCCATGGTGCCTATGTTGATTCATCGGCTGACAACGTGGATTGCGGGCGGCCAACAGGGGCCTCCACCGGTCACTACAAGAAATATGTCAACTTATGACCTTCTGTCAGTGACCCTCGAAGAATTGGTCATAAATTTATGACCATTTTAGACCAATTGGTCAAAAGCTATTCAGGGGGCTCCAAACCCTAAACCATTGCGACCATTTTGGTCAGAAAGGTCGTAATTTCCTTACACGAAAAGGTCACAAAGCAAACAGTGCTAGTCCGCTGCCTTATTTCTAGTTGTTAATGACCAATATAGATGGTCATAGCCTTGTAGATTGTGGTGGGTTGTGATGACTAGGCGCCATCTCATCAGTTTTGCCTATGTGTCATGTCCATGTGGCAGTTTTTGCCCTAGGTTGTGAAGCAACCTATATTTCTATCATTCCCAAAATTCCCAAAAAAATCTCATAAATTCTTTGGGGCATATCTTCATCAAATATGTAAAAATCCTTCCTTGCCTAGTTCAAAACTAATTCAACAATATTCATTTTCCTATTCTGTTCACAACAACACTTTATGAAGGAAGTGCTATTTATATATTCTTGATTGCCCTCGGAATTTTTGGGCACTCTTTCCTATCCAAATCATTACCGCATGACAAAATTCAGCTCCATTTGCCTAGCAAATCTTCCTCGGCAAATTTCCAAAGTTTTTGTCCACCTAGAAGCATTGTGAAGGAAGTACCTTTTTTATATCTCTAAATGACATGAAATTTATACAGTTCCTTCATATGCCCAAATTATCACCCTCCTCCAAATTGCAGCTCAGTCAAATCATCTATGTGAGCCCAGGTTCAATTTATATTTTATGGCCAAATTGGCACGTTGCAAAGCAAGTGTTATATAGACCCCTCCTATTACCCTCAAACTTTTCGGGCACTCTTCCATACCCAAATCATTGCCACATGATAATATTCAGCTCAATTTTCCTAGTAAATCTTTCTCGGGAAATTTCCAAAGTTTCTACCTCGAGAGAAGCTTTGTGAAGTAAGTACTAGCTAGGCTTACCCAAATGATCTGAAAATTTACCAGCGCATGACTATACCTAAGTAACTTACCTACACCAATTTTGAGCTCATTTCATTCATCCAATCTCTCTCACTAGTTTTCCCAAGTTTTTGTCCATAGAAGAGCATTGTGAAGGAAGTACTACTTTGGCATGTCCAAATGGTATCAATTTTCTACAATGCTTTCCTATGCCCAAATAACCATCCTCCACAAAATTTTAGCTCACTCCATTCATTATTTTGAGCCCAGCTTCAACATTCATATTTTTGTCCAGCGTGGTACTTTGCAAAGCAAGTACCACCTAGGATCCTCCTTTTGAGCTAAAAATTTGTGAAGACATTCTCCTTAGTAGATGATCATCCTCAGCCAAAACTCATGCCCATTGGCCATGTGCATTTCCCGTACCGCTAATCAAACACTTGGCTGCTAATTCATGTTTGAGCATCAATCGGTCTCCTCGTGAGAATATTATGTTGTAATTTTCTTCCTAGCACCAACCTGGGGAGTGCCCAACCCACTAGACATGCCTAGGCCACCCAGAACACATGGCAACATTACGGTCACGCGGTGACCACGCGACGGGCATGCGAGTTTACGCGCTCTAGAGTCGGGGCCCTCGGCCACCGCCCAAACCTCGACGTATCGCCACCAAACCATGTATTTATGATTAAATAGGTCCTTATGTAACTAGAAATGATTTTTGGAAAAAATAAATAGCAAACTATGAGGCAGCTGCAGTTCAAATTTGACCTGCTTCCAACTGAATCAGCGGAAATTTGTCTTTTTCACGAGAGGTGGATCAAAAATTTTTACACCCAACCATTTTGTCAATTGTGCATTAAATATGGCCTAGTATTTTATAAAAATGATTTGGTCCAATTTTGCAACAATTATTTGGTAGTTCCTTCACAAAAAAACCTCCTTTCGGGCACTCGAAAAATGGAAAATGGTTTTTTCGTCCAACGAAAATGAAAACTTCCTTAGGCAACATTGTTTGCCATTCCAATATGCACCCTTGTGCACAATATGAGATCATTTGAACAAACTATGCCATGAATGTGGCCATAAGATTGATCATTTGGCTTGAAAGCCATGAATCTTCACACTTGATAGCTCATTTTTGAGAACACTTTTTTAAAATAATTACTGTATTACAATATTATTATTTTCATGGAAACTTGTTCACATATAATGACACAATGCGAAGGTTTTCCAATTTTTTGATTTTTTTTTGAATTTTTTATGCCCATTTCAAAATGCGGTCAAAACGGCGGGCTTGACCGTTCCTAGCTAGTGGTTGAATATTGGAATTTTTTTGGTGTTTCTCTGATTAAATAGATACTTATGTACCTATAAATGATTTTTGGAAAAAATAAAAAGCAAACTATGAGGTAGCTGTAGTTCAAATTTGACCCGCTTCCAACTAAATCGGCGGGAATTTGTCTTTTTTCACCAGAGGTGGATCAAAACTTTTTACACCCAACCAATTTGTAAATTGTGCATTAAATATGTCCTAGTATTTTATAAAAATTATTTGGTACAATTTTGCAACAAATATATGGTAGGTCCTTCACAAAAAAACCTCATTTCGGGCACTCGAAAAATGGAAAATGAATTTTCCATGCAAAGAAAATGAAAACTCCCTTTGGCAACATTGTTTGGAATTCCAAGATGCACCCTTGTGCACAATATGAGATCATTTGAACAAACTATACCATGAATGTGGCCATAATATTGATCATTTGGCTTGAAAGCCATGAATCTTCATGCATGATAGCTCATTTCTGTGAACACTTTTTTAAAATAATTGCCATATTACAAGTTTATTATTTTTTCTGGAAACTTGGTCACATATATTGACACAATGAGAAGGTTTTCCATTTTTTTTGTTTTTTTTTGAATTTTTTATGCCCGTTTCAAAATGCGGTCAAAACGGCGGGCTTGACCGTTCCTAGCTAGTGGTTGAATCTTGGAATTTTTTTGGTGTTTCTCTAATTAAATAGATACTTATGCACTTAGAAATGATTATTGGAAAAAATAAAGAGCAAACTATGAGGCAGCTACAGCTCAAATTTGACCCATTTCCAACTGAATCGACGGCAATTTGTCTTTTTCACCAAAGGTGGATCAAAACTTTTTTCACCCAACCATTTGGTTAGTTGTGCATTATATATGTCCTAGTATTTTATAAAATTGATTTGGTCCATTTTGCAACAATTATTTGGTAGGTCCTTCACAAAAAACCTCCTTTTGGGCACTCGAAAAATGGAAAATGAATTTTCCGTGCAAAGAAAATGAAAACTTCCTTAGGCAACATTGTTTGGAATTCCAAGATGCACCCTTGTGCACAATATGAGATCATTTGAACAAACTATGCCATGAATGTGGCCATAAGATTGATCATTTGGCTTGAAAGCCATGAATCTTCATGCATGATAGCTCATTTCTGTGAACACTTTTTTAAAATAATTTCCATATTACAAGTTTATAATTTTTTATGGAAACTTGGTCACATATATTGACACAATGCGAAGGTTTTCCAATTTTTTGATTTTTTTGAATTTTTTATGCCCGTTTCAAAAAGCGGTCAAAACGGTGGGCTTGACCGTTCCTAGCTAGTGATTGAATCTTGGAAAACTTTTGATGTTTCTCTGATTAAATAGATACTTATGTACCTAGAAAGGATTTTTGGAAAAAATAAAGCACAAACTATGAGGCAGCTGCAGTTCAAATTTGACTCGCTTCCAGCGGAATTGGCAGAAATTTGTCTTTTTCAGGAGAGGTGCATCAAAACTCTTGACACCCAACCATTTGGTCAATTTTACATTAAATATGGCCTAACACTTTATAAAAATTATCTGGTCCAATTTCACAACAAATATATGATAGGTTCTTCACAAAAAAACTCATTTTGGGCACTCAAACAATGATTAAAAATAGATAGAAAGATCAGAAATACATACAAATTGGTGCTCATCCATAAAATGTGGTCTAACTTGAGTGAAAATTTGTGTGATGCCCTTTTGCAAAATAGTTTTGATAGTTACTTCACAAAATCCCTCAATTTTTAGTACTTAGAAACTATTTTAAATCACTGTTTTTTGAACCAATCAAAACTCTTCCCACGGATCGATGACATGGCGCCCATCCATCCATCCGTCCATATATCTGTCCCACATCCATCCATCCATCCATCTATCTACAGAAAAAAAGAAAAAGAGATAACCCCCCGCAGCCCAAACCCTAGATCAGATCCATCCATCCCCTGCTCCCAGTCTTCCCGCTGCCGCCGCCACCTCCTCCCCGTACCCGCCCCCTCCCGATCCAGTACTCTCCCACCCACCCCTGACCTCGCCGTCCTCCCTCCCCTCTCCGCATCTCCCAGCCACCTCTTCGCCCGAGGAGATCGAGCGAGCGCCCGAGCGTGCCCGTCCTCGCAGCCTCCTCCCATGATTCCCCGCACCCGAGCCCCACGAGAGGAGCTCCTCATGTGATTTTGCACGCCGTCGCCGGCGACCACCAGCCACAGCTTGCCGGAGCCAGCAGATGAGTGCCACCCTTCTTCCCGTGCTCTCTTTCTTCCTCCTTTTTCTCTCTCACACATCTCAATTTCTCTCTTTGTCTCAAATAGTGCACTCTACCGCCATGGACGCTCGCGTCCCCGACCTTGCAGCATGCCGCCCCGATGCCAAGTCCCTCCTTGCCGTTCCTGCGCCGCCGAGCCGAAGCCTCGCCCAAGTCGAAGAGCTGCCGCCATTTGCCTCCTCGCTATGGCCTCCCCTGCTTCGTCTGCTTCGCGGACAGAGCTCCGTCTTCGTCAACGTGTCCTCCCGCCGTCTCTGTTCGCTGTCGGGCTCGATCGACTCCAGCAGCACCCCCACGGTGACTCTCCGCTCCTCCTAGCCCCCGTCTCCTGTGTGTTTTGTTCCTGTAGTCGTCTTTCCATTGCTCTAGTGATGTTGCAGCTGTATGCTTGTGGGAATTATGTTGTCTGAGTATTGAATAGCTTAGATTGGTAGTGTCATCATCATGTGCTAGCTTAGTTCCATTTTGTGTTGCTTCATCCTGGCGGTTGTATCCGTGTGTCTGCCCATGTAATTAACCAGATAGTAGTTGTTTCATCGCTTCAAGTTCAGAGCCTGGGTGCTTTGTGCTCTTTTCTGTAAACAAAGAGTGGCATCTACTACACTAATAGTCTAGCACTACTTGCACCAAGATTCGGTGGTTTGATGTGGCCTGTAAGCTAAACTACTCCAAGTGGGTAGTACCTGTTTAATTAGATTAGCAGAAAATTCAGGCCCCTGAGATTTTGTTGCTCTTGTACAGTGTGAAATTCAGTAGATGAATCAGTAACAAACTTAGCTAACATGAAGTTTGAATCAACATAGATGCTAGTGTTCTGCAATCATATATAGGTCTTTGAACTCGCAGACTGGAATATATATATATGGGGTGTTTGTGACTGCTTGCATGACAAGAATGTTACTAGTACATTTGTCATGAGTAGTGCTTTCATCATTTTATAGTTTACCACATGTGTTAAATGACCAAAGTTCATGGCTGGTTCTCTAACTTGGAGGTGATGTCTAGGCAAAAACAACAGTAAATTACAATCACCATACCTGGTGATCTGCTACAACTATGCACTGATGAAACTGTTTGCTTGCTTCTGTATCGTTCTTGCTTCTGTACCTGGCTCTTGTATACTTCTGAATTGGTCCAGTAGATATGAATTTGGAGTGCTTTTTGTACTGCAGCCAGTGCCTCAGCGCTATATATGTTAGTGCCAGGCTGTTCGTCTGTTTTCTGCTTCTCTGCTGGTAGCTTAGAAGAATACAATTCTCACTGAATGTACTTTTGCATTCTTACTATATCTACTACTGCCACAATCATTCTTACTATATCTCACTGAATGGCGTCTCAGTTTGTACCTCATCTAGCACACTGCCTAAAATTGTCACTATTGTTTCAATGAAATTAGTAGAATTACCTTGTGATTCCTCTGTTTGCTTCATATTATGGTTGCTCTACTGCTAGTGTCTTACTAGCTTGTTCTGGCTCATCGTGTTCCTGCTTGTAGTTGATTTTCCATGTGCCTAAGTATATGAGTAGTACATGTGCAAGCAAACATTTGAACTCAAACCCATCCATCCTTTGTACTGTACTATACTGAAGAAGTAATGTAGATGAATATACATGCAGTTTTATTAAGTGAATGCCATGTAAACAACTAACTTGCTCTTGTCCATGTAGATGGAGTAGGCGGATGAGCAGCAGCAACAAATGAGCCTGATGGTGAAGAAGCACCTGATGACCAGAACTCGTTCAAGTGCTCTTTAGTCCTTCCAAAGCAAGGTCTTGATGTCCCCCTTACAGAAAATGTTCATATATGTTCCTGCATGATGCGTGTGTGCATGTTGGATGGTCACATTCTAGTGTACTAGCTAGCTAGTAATCTTGTTTTGCTACCGGATGATTGAATGTCATCTCAGTTTGTACCTCATCTAGCTCACCACCTCAAATTGCCACTGTTTGGTTAGTGTTTCCTTCTTGGTTGGCTAAACATATCCGTTTGTTTAATTAGGAGCATTAGACGCTCTCCATCGATGATTGCCTAATTTTATTCATGGTCTCACAATATATTCATTTGATTGTCTGCTACATCTCCACTTAAATACTCATAATGCTACTGTCCAGCCTTTGTTCAATTGGACTGACTATATATCTCTTGTTGAAATTGTGCTCTTGATCTTTTGTTTAAACCTGGGACATCATGCATATCTAGCTCTTCCTTTTCAGTCTAAACCTGAGACCTCTTTTGTTTTCAGTCACACTGCTGTTTTGCTGTGCTTGATAAACCTGAGACTTCTTTCTATTGTAATATCGAAGTTGTTTGGTTCTGGCCTCAGCACTAAGTACACTAATATTGAAGTTGTTCACTCTTTTACAGGAGCTTTGGGCCTAATTTTTTTGGAGTGTGAAGCCATGAAGCCAAGTGCGAATCAGTGAAGCCCTACTTAGCAAAGAGTTTTTTTGGTTCTGTAGTAGACTGTAAATTGTAATATTGTATCAGATTGTAAAAGACTAATGTAGTGTTATTTGATGAATTATATTTGTCCCGTCCTATTTGAAATAGTGATTATGTATGTTAAAAAGATGTGAAATGGAAACATGACCAGCGGGACCAATTTATGCCCCACTTGTGAATATAATTTGAGATATTTTGAAATTTTTGACATGTGGGGCCCATGTGACTAGTGGGACTAGCTCTAAAATAAAATGATTGAAAAATAAAAAATCAATTGATGGTAAGAAGGCCACGGCCCAACAATAAAAAGGCTGCAATATTGGGCTTGGCCCATGAACCGAACCAAAAATTGACAGAAAAAAACACAAATAGGCTGAATTGTTGGGCTAGGCCCATGTAGAAAATCAAATTGGACCGGGCTGAATCTTGTGCCACGTCAGATTGCCACGCTGGATGCCTACGTGGCCTAGGGAGGTTGCTAGTGACCAAAACGCCACAGTAGACGTATTTTGGTCATAAACGTCTATGACCATTCCAGAAGAAAGGTCGCTATAGTCAGTTTATGACGGCCAGCTTTTGACCATATGTTTTTTGTCATAAAAAGGTCACAAATGGAAATTTGTGACCATTCAGTGACCAATAGTGGTGGTCACAAGTTGACATATTTCTTGTAGTGGGTTCCCATCTTCACGGCCAGCAACTCGCACTGCGCGCAGGCGGTGCCATTGGTGTCTCCGGCGGCGCCATTGGTGTCTCCGGCGGAGGTGGTATTCGTGTCTCCGGCGCCGGCACGGGCATTGGAGCTTAATGCACCCGGGTGTACGCCGGCCGGCACCTCGCCAGCAAGCGACCCCTCCGTCAGTTGCATGCCCGCCGTTGGCGATGCCTCGACATTAGCCGAGCTCGACGGCATCACGGTAACTAAGCCTCTCGGTCGATGACTTCATCTCCTTGCCTTTGACTAGGCATCCCTAACGCCCTACATGTTTTCGTAGGGCACCGCCGACGTTCCTTGCACTCTCCTGCACTTCGTGGGAGGCGAGTTGGTCGATGTCGCCAAGGGCAGAATCATTCAAGGGCAACCCCGTGTTCCACGGTAATCCGATGCCACCCACAGTGTATAGGGTTGAAGTGGTTCGGGTGCTGCCAGGCTGCGACGAGCTGTTACCTCCGATTCGACCCGCTAGGGCCGACGAAGAAGATGAGATGACCCTCAGCGCCTGTGTAAGCTGGCCCCTACTTTGGCCGAAGAGCCCGATTCGGTTGGGGGCGGGGGACACCACCCCACAGACAAGACCGCAAGTCGTGCCGGCGCCAAGCCATGGCAAGAATGCTGCAACGCTACCGGACATGCCGGACATCCCTATGGCACAGGATCCGGACATGCATATGGCACAGGATCCGGACGACGACGACAACGACGATGGTACATTTACCAATGTCGATAAGTACTTTGCCGAACATGGGTACGATGACGAGTTCTGTGGGCCTCCTTCTCAACAACCCAACCAAGACGACCGCGATCTAGCTAGTACGGCGGAGAAACCCAGTTGCAAGAGGCGTCGTATGGCGTTCAGTTTTCAGGAGACGCCTCCAGCTGCCGCCTTCACCGAGCCTCAGATAACTGAGGTGCCAAATATTATCAGCCCCAACACGTTCAAGAAGGCGGTCTGTGAGGAGAACTCGGTCCCATTAAAGCAGATCAAGAAGGAGAGCCGGAAACGGAAGACTAAAATGGGCGCCGGTGCGAGCCAGCCGGCACCGAGTACGATCCATGCTCAGGACGGGCCACCTTCACCTAAGGATATCTCGAGGAGGGTGCATGTGGCGGGTATGGCGATGCTACCGACAAATATGCTCAATGCTGCAACCGGTGCTATGCGCAGTCTGCACGACAGTGTTCTTTCTTTGGTGAAGCGGTGTCTCAAAGAGAATGATGTGGCATACCCGGTTTTCGTGGCCAAGGTGCCAGAGGGCAAGGGCTTTGTGGATGGCGACATCGGGGGTACGATCGTCCTATGGTTTGATGACATCTTTGCTATGTTTAACCTTCATACGCTGCACTACACCTTCATTCGACTGTTTTCGCTGAGTATGGAGATGTGGATCATTAGAGACAAGACCCCGGACATCGTGATAGTCGACCCCTTCTACATGCGTGCCAAGCTCTTGAGCAGCGTTGGGGACCGCTAAGTCGCGAGTTCACACCTCGAAGGCGTCATTCTGGCAAACCCAGATAAGGATAACTTCCTTGTGGCTTACTTTCCCGAGTAAGTCATCCCTTAACCGCCCCTTAACATATGATTTCTTAGATTTCGGTCATTCTTTTTTTCTAACATTCCATGTTCTGTGCAGTGACACACATTGCACACTCATCCTCTTAAGCCCGAAATATTCCATGGCCACGTATTTCGACCCGAACCATGACCCCAAGATAGACTACACAAATATCAAGAAAGTTCTTGATGATGTTCTCCCCGGCTACGCCAAATCTGGAGGCACCTTCACTAGGGCAGTTCATAAGTACGGCAAGCACGTGTTCGCCCATAATATGATGTTCTGCTGCGTCAAGCAGCCGCCTGGCCGTCAGAAGGATGCCTACTATGCCCTCCATCACATGCGGGCGATCGTAAGGGACCTTCATCACCTTCTGCTACCAGATAATCTCAAAGATTGGGCCGCGAGCTTGTCGGCAATCCAGGACGCGGACATCAGACAAGAATTCTTTCGCATCCAGTCGGAGTTTGCGGACATCATCCATCAAGATGTCCTTCATACCTCGAGGCAGTTCTTCCTCAGATATCAACCGTCCAACAGTGAGATACACGGAATGCTACAAATGCAGGCTAACAACGCCCGCGATTTCATCTCCATCACGACAGACGGCGGCTTCATCCACGCTCCTGTCCCATGACTCGAGTCGAAAGTAGTGACGTGTAGTTCTGAAACATTGATTGGCTCATGTTCTAATTAAACTTTAATGAATTGTATGTCTCTTTGGTTTGGACATTCGTTCAACTTAGATGTAATCGATGTTATTTATTAGTAGGACCATGAATCGTGCTATTAATGTCTTGCTTTTCTCTTCCGATCCTTTTGTTGCATACTAATATATTGCTTATGTATGTATTGTCTGTTGTTTGGCTTGTGCATAGAGATGTCGTCGTATGTCGTGTACAAGGGTAAGGTTCCCGGAGTCTACGACGACTGGGAGGAGTGTCGGAGACAGGTTCACCGTTTCAGTGGTAACAGTTACAAAGGGTACACCACTAGGGTGGAGGCGGAATCTAGATACGCCCGCTATCTAGCGGGAGAGAGGAGGGAGCGTTGGAGGAACCGGATGAAGACCAGTTTCATCGCGATGATGCTCATCGTGATGACCGCAGCTCTCTTCTATGTGATGGTAGTTTAGATGATCGATATCGACTTGTAATGTGAAGACAAACTCGATACTCGCGGTCTCGAGACTTGTAATGTTTTATCTTTGTTCGGTCTTTTGAATTCGGAGACTAATATGATGAATTGTATTCGAAGACTAATCTTCTATTGTATTCGATGAATCTGCTGTTGCTGTGTGTTGCTGTCTATATTCTGTCAAATAATATATTTTGTAACCTATGCAAAAATCAGAAAATAAAAAAAACCTAATATTCATACTAATGGCGCATCACCCAACAATGCGGCATTAGTATGCCAAAGCACATGGTTAAATATGGCCCCCTGGGAGGCATACTAATGGTGCATGGTGTTCTATACTAATGGTGCACTACGTGGTGCGCCATTAGTAAGAAATACTAGTGGCGTGTAACTAATGGCGCACCAGTACTGCGCCATTAGTAGCCCTTTTCCTAGTAGTGGTGGGCCGAGTGGCTGCCGAGCACTACTTTGAAGAAGTTCTTGAAGGCGCTCGTTCGATAGAGGCTCAGTGCTCGAAGAATATTATGTTCTTGTGACATGTACTCCCATTGTAAAAACAATGTTTTATTGAGTTATCAAGGCTGTGTTTATACTTTTGCTTGAAAGTATTATGATGCCTCCTGTGCGGCCATTTATGTATATATGTATATAACCTGAAAGTTTGCAGTCGTTGGCTTCCGCCCCCACGCATATAATGCGGGGGTGTTCGCAAAAAACACGTACTCACACTTGAACCAACGTCTTGGTCCATTAAGGAGGTGGTAGCGCAGCGAACGAGGCAATTGGACTATATTGCTTTAACACTTTCACTTAGCCATAGGAGTTTAACGGTGGGGCTACTATATAGCCCCTGGTACTTCTGCGCTCGTCCGAATACGGGGCGCATACGTACATGACCGGGAAATGGTCCTTCGTTAATGTGGAGGAATCCCGAAGATTCTGCTGAGTCATAGAGAGGTTGACCAGTCTCGCGCTATATCATGATAGTCAGTTTTCGGCTTTCTCTACTGAGGTGCTTATCCGGATGAACCAGGGCACAATTGCAGTAGTTCTCCTAGTGCTACCTTAGCCGATATAGCGGAACGTAAGGTACCAAAACATGGGAGCCGGGCAAACCCAACATTTGACCAAAGACATGATTCAGAGCTGATGCATATAAGGCCAAACTCGCGACGCCGAACACTCCCTAAGGTATTCGGTCTTGATAACATATGCCAGGCTGAACAATGCCCTTAATAATAAACCCTGCATGTCCAGGTACATGCAATATCCTGACGTGGCCACATGCCAATACGTCGGCATCCTTCTCGGTTGTATTGAGTATCGGGAGGATGTGAACAACAAGAGACAGTAAAAAAGGTTTATGCAGGGTCTTAATCTAAAAAGAAACCTTTGAGCGGGTCCCTGCTGCACGTCTGCGCCTGTGTCTCCGTTGTGCCGTGTCCTGGACGGGTGTAGCACGATTGTCATTTGTAAAAGAGAAGACCTTAGGTGAAAGTTGTCGTGCCATAAAATTAGTTATTATCAATAAACCATTAAAATTCAAGATAAGTCAAGTTGAGCTGGACTAGCACTAATTACACGCGGGAAGCCCCTAGTACCGTCTAGGAGGGCTTGATCATCAAACCAATCTCATGTATATGTAGCGGTGCACTGGACTCGTCTAACTGTGTCCGTGGTCTTGACGACCTGTCATTTTTTCTGGTTGGTTAGGCCGTCTAGTGCTCGGCGGCTAAAGCCGCCGCACATTCTTTCGCGCGTAGAGCACGCTCAGTATTTCCGCTAACTGTGATGGTGCCACGTGGACCGGGCATCTTAAGCTTGAGAGAAGCGTAATGCAGGATTGCATTAAAATGAGCGAAAGCCGCTCTTCAGAGTAGTGCCTGATAGCCACTTCGGAATGGAGCGATGTAGAAAGTTAACCTTTCGCTTCAGAAATTGTTGGAAGAACCAAATACAACCTCTAGTAATAGAGAGCTCGTGCAGCGGGCCTCTAGGCCTGGTATTACTCCCTTGAAGGTAGTATTATGGTGGCTTATTTTTGTCGAGTCTATCCCCATTTTGCGGACTGTGTCCTGATATATCAGATTTAGACCACTACCGCCATCCATGAGGACTCGTGTGAGATGGTATCCGTTTATTATTGGGTCTAACACCAAGGCAGCCAATCCTTCGTGCTGGATGCTTGTCGAGTGATCGCCGTGATCAAAAGTGATCGGGCGGGCCAACCAGGGGTTGAACCAGGGGGTGACGGACTCTATGGCACGTGTGTCTCGGAGTGCATGTTTGCTTCTCCTGTTCGTCACATGGATCATGTTGACTGTTTTAACCTCTGGTGAGAATTTCTTCTATCCTCCAATGCTTTGCTGGCGAGGCTCATCCTCGTCTTCGCTTGGTGTCTCCCCCCTTGTGTTCGGCGTTTAGCTTACCTGCCTGCTTGAAGACCCAGCATTCTCTGTGGGTGTGATTTGTAGGTTTATCGGGGGTGCCATGAATCTGACATAGTTTGTCAAGAATCTTATTTAGGCCAGACAGTCCGTCTCTGCTGCCTTTGAAAGGCTTTTTCGCTGACCTGGTCGAGAGCCCCTGAATCCGGAGTTTACTGCCGTATTATCTGGGCTATCTTCTTTATTTCGACGCTTGCTTTAATTGCGTCGTGGTTTTCCATTGCCATCCCTCACTTCGGATGTGCTTGGGTCACTGGTGCCACCGCGGGCTAACTAGTTGTCTTCGCCCGCGCAGAAGCGGGTCATGAGACTTGTTAGAGCTGCCATTGTTCTTGGTTTTTCTTGGCCGAGGTGTCTGGCGAGCCATTCATCTCGGACGCTGTGTTTGAAAGCTGCTAAGGGTTCGGCGTCTGGACAGTCGACGATTTGGTTCTTCTTGGTGAGAAACCTGTTCCAAAGCTTTCGGGCGGACTCTCCAGACTATTGAATTATATGACTTAAATCTTCTGCATCCGGAGGTCGGACGCAGGTCCCTTGAAATTAGCCCGAAAAGTGTCCTCGAGCTCCTCCCAACTTCCAATTGAGTTTTCGGGGAGGCTTTTCAGCCAGCGCCGAGCTAGTCCTTTAAGCTTGAGGGGCAAGTATTTAATGTCATGGAGATCGTCTCCGCGAGCCATATGGATATGGAGGATAAAGTCCTCAGTCCAGACCCCAGGGTCTGGGGTCACGTCGTACGCCTCTATGTTCACTGGTTTGAATCCTTCTGGGAATTCGTGGTCCAGCACCTCATTGGTGAAACATAGGGGGTGTGCGGCACCCGTGTACTTGGATGTATCATGGCGTACAGACGGTTGTGGTAGGTTTTGATTTTGTGCTGGAGCACGCTTCCTAGATCCATAGATGGATCTGGTCGTACCGGATTTTTGGTGCAAGTCCTCACATACATCGTGTGTTGACTTATGTGCGTATTTGTTATCCGCTCTATCACGGTCACAAGGTGGTGCATCCGTCCGGTTGGCCGTTTCATTTTTTGGCTGTGTGGGCTCTAAGGCCTCGTCGTCGAATTCAGGTAACAACTTGCGCTTTGGATAGCTCTTTGTGTGGTAACGTCCACCATACTTTGCTTCGTTGTCGAGCACTTTGTTCCACCCGCTGTTGAGTGTATTTTGTGCGGCCTTAAGCCTTTGCTTCTGCTTCTTCAGACTCCTCGTTCTGGCAATAAGCCTTCTGTGGAGGCTCTCTTGCTCCAAGTGCGTTTCCAGGATGATGTGTGCATCTTCGTCCGGACTGTTTTCCGCCCTAGAGGGGGTTTGATGAGGTTTATACGTGGCATCGCCGTGTTCGGACGTCGGATCCGTACTATGTTTGCCGCTTGCAGCTTCATCGTGCTCTGCCGCCGAGGCAATGTGGTCGTCGTTTCCTTTGGAGTCGACTAGAGTGTTATTTTCTCTTGTGCTGTTATCGATGTTTTTGCTATGGCGGGACTGAGAGCGGCGCTGCTGACGTTGGCGCTTGGGTTGCTTCTTGGAGGGTCCATCCTCCGCTGTCTCTTCGCCATTGCCTTCTTTGGGTGTATCCACCATGCATATGTCATGTGATGAAGTGGCTATCCGGCGCCCTGTGGGCGCTGGTTCCTTTTCGTCTCCTGCAACTTCGTCCATGCCGTCGATGTCTCCGGAGTCGAAGTTGCGCATGTCGGGTAAGTCATCGACAGTGGCTACTAAGTGGGTGGTGGGTGCGCAGCGAATTTCTCCGTCGTCCGTATCCCATTCTAGTCGGACATAGTTCGGCCAAGGTTCTCTTGACAAGGAGAGACTTTAATGAATTTAGGACTCGCCTTTCATATCCGTGGAGGTGAACTCCGTGATCGGCGCCCAGTCGGATTCGATGGGCACGGATGCAGGCGGCTCGGAGCCTGTGGCCAAAGACGAATACAGTGGTTTGGTGACACATCTCTCATAAGGGGTGAAGTCAGTATCCAGTTCCATCGCCACTGAGAGTGCGGCCTCCATGGCAGGGTCTATCCCTCCATCCTTGGATGGTGCAATTTGCTCCGGATTGAAGGCCGGAGTAGTTGCAGATGCGATCTCCCGAATACTGTCCGACGGCAGAGTTACGTCGTGCTCGTCGTGACTGTGCGGCACACCTGACACGGGCTCGAATCCATCGAAGATCAAGTCTCCGCGGATGTCAGTAGTGTAGTTTAAATTTCCGAATCTAACCTGATGGCCAGGGACGTAGCTCTCGATATGCTCCAGATGGCCAAGCGAATTGGCCCGTAGTGCAAGGCCGCCGAATATAAACCTCACCCTGGACCGCATCGCTACCGATGATCCAAGGAGCCATCAAGCCTTATGGTGACGACACAGTGGAACTCTCAATGAAAGCACCAATGTCGGTGTCAAAACCGGCAGATCTCTGGTAGGGGGTCCCGAACTGTGCGTCTAAGGCAGATGGTAACAGGAGGCAGGGGACACGATGTTTACCCAGGTTCGGGCCCTCTTGATGGAGGTAATACCCTACGTCCTGCTTGATTGTTCTTGATGATATGAGTATTACAAGAGTTGATCTACCATGAGATCGTAGAGGCTAAACCCTAGAAGCTAGCCTATGGTATGATTGTATATTGTCCTACGGACTAAACCCTCCGGTTTTTATAGACACTGGAGGGGGCTAGGGTTACACAGAGTCGGTTACTAGGGAGGAGATCTACATATCCATATTGCCTAGCTTGCCTTCCACGCCAAGGAGAGTCCCACCCAGACACGGGACAAAGTCTTCAATCTTCTATCTTCATAGTCCAACAGTCCGGCCAAAGGATATAGTCCGGCTGACCGGAGACCCCCTAATCCAGGAATCCCTCAAGGAATGTAGTTCGGTTTGACCTTACTGAGATTGAATTTCAATGGTCTATTAAAAATAACCAATTTTCCGCACATAGACTTTCACTTGGGTTTTTTCTCTCTTGTAGATGAAAATCATACTACACCCTTCCAGGACACGGCACAATGGAGACACAAGCGCAGACGTGCAGCACTGCCCCGCTCAAAGGTTTCTTTCTAGATTAAGACCCTATGTAAACCTTTCTCACTGTCTCTTGTTGCTTCACGCCCTCCGGAAACTTAGCAGAACCGAGAGGGATGCTGACGTTATTGGCCTTTTCGCCACGTCAGACTGATGAGTCCGAATACCTTAGGGAGTGTTCGGCGTCGCGACTTTGGCCTTATATGCATCAGCTCCGAATCATGTCTTTGGTCAAATGTTGGGTTTACCCGGCTCCCTTGTTTTGCTACCTTACGTTCCGCTCTATCGGCTAAGGTGGCACTGGGAGGACTACTGCGATTGTGCCCTGGTTCATCTGGATGAGCACCTCAGTAGAGAAAGCCGAAAACTGACTATCATGATAAAGCGCGAGACTGGTCAACCACTCGAGGACTCAGCGGAATCTTCATGATTCCTCCGCATTAACCAAGGACCAGTTTCCTGGTCATGTATGTACGTGCACCATATTCGGATAAGCGCGGAAGTACCAGGGGCTATATAGTAGCTCCACTGTCAAACTCCTATGGCTAAGTGAAAGTGTTAAAGCAATTTAGTTCGATTGCCTTGTTCGCCGCGCTATCACCTCCTTAATGGACCAAGACGTTGGATCAAGTGTGAATACACGCTTTTCTGAACACCCCCGCATTATATGTGTGGGGGCTGAAGCCGATGACTGCAAACTTTTTGGTTATATACATACATAAAACGGCCGCACAGGAGGCATCATAATACTTTCAGGCAAAAGTATAAACATAGCCTTTATAATCCAAATAGCATTGTTTTTACAATTGGGATACATGTCACTCGAACATAATATTCTTCGAGCATTGAGCCTCTACTAAACGAGCACCTTCTAGGACTTCTCCAAAATAGTGCTCGGCCGAGACCTGGCTTACGTCCGGACCCCGGTTTGCAATAGCGGTGGCATCCATCTTTGCCTAGTATGTCTTAACACGGGCAAGAGCCATCCGCGCACCTTCTATGCACGCCGTCCTCTTTACAGCATCGATATGAGGCACAACACCAAGGAATCGTTGCACTAAACTAAAATAACTATTCGGCCTTGGTCCTTCTGGCCAAAGATGATCCACGACAGTCCTCATGGCAAGCCCGGACAACCTATGGAGCTCAGCCCACTCGGCCATTTGCTCATTTAACAGAAGCGGACGCGTCAGAGTACTGAACTGCGACCAGAATAACTTTTCCACTTCGTGATCTTTTTTATCTTTGAAAAACGCAGTTGCATTAGCAGCATTCATTGCCAAGTCCAAATATGCGTCTGCAACACTCCATAATTGACCCAAAAGGGCATACTTCAGATATCCGAACTTCGTCCGCAACAAAAAGGGCTTCCCAGCCATGATATCTCCGGCTTGACGGAGCTCCTCCTTCGCTGCTCTAATTTCAGAACGGGTTTCCTTGGCTGCTTCCATGACTTTCTTCAGGTTAGCCACTCTCGCTTGGCTTTCCTTTTCAAGATGCTCATATCGGCCGGTGGCATCTTTCAGCTCATCAGCCATCTTGGCTATTTTATCTTCGCTTTTGCGATGAGCAGCCTGTTTGGCTCTTAAGTCTTCTGCCGCCTTTAGGGCGCCGCATCACTCCTCCTGGCTTGTTCCTTGGCTCGGGCAAGTTCCGCCCGAAGGGTCTCCACGGCGGTAGCTCCATCTGCAGTCAAAACGTATTATAGATACTAGCATCATGCTCCTCTTAATACTTGTTGACCACCCGAAAATACATACCCTATGCCTCATCAAGCCGCTTATTCACAAGCGCAATGTCGGCATCTGCCGCGTCCAGTTGCCGGCTCAGTCCGGCCAACTCAGCAGTCCGGGCAGCCACCGGACCATCCGCTGCCTGCACATGAAAGCAGCGCGATTATTACCTGGGACTATGATCCTCTGTTTGCCGCCTAGGGACAGCAACCAGAGTCTCAGGGGCTACTATCTGTATAGAGCACACCTAGCATGTGCAGTACCATCAAATTTTTTACATTACTTTGCGTACCTCAAAACCTTTTAGCAGGCTCGTAAAAGCTTCCTGCAACCCACTTTTGGCGGATGAAATCCTCTCAACCACTGTACCCATTAAAGTACGATGCTCCTCTGAGATAGCCGCTTGCTCCAAAAGATCCGTCAGTACGTCCGGTTGCGCACCGGGCAATCTCGGACTCTTTCCGTGACTCCCCTTAGGAGCCGAATACTCCGGACTTTGGGTGGCCGAAGGGTTACCTTCTGGCCTTGGCGGATCAGGAGAAATCCCCCGTCATGACACCTTAGTGTCATCCGCCCCAGGTGGCGGGGAGACAAGGGGAGGCGTTTCGCTCTCCATCATCTCCGAAAGAAGATCCCCCGAAGATGAACTTTGTCGGGAAGAGCAACGATCCGGACTACAAGACATACATCTCGGTTATTGTCTGCGGAATAAAGCAAAATATATTTACCAAAAGTACTTTTGTTCACTTACACCTCGGTGGAGGGTTGATCCCCTTGCGGGCACTGTGCGGAAGGAATGCCCTCCGGGTTAGGGCCCCCTGGCGAGGGTTTCTTCTCACGTTTGGAAACCCTTGTTTCCAAGTCTTTAGGAGCGGTCCTTTTCCTTCCTTGGGGAGAGGGAATTTTAGATTCTTCTCCCTGATTATCCTCCTTCATGGAGGTACTAATTCCCCCGGTTTAGATGAGTAATGCGCGAGGCTCGCTTTCGACTTCTTCGTATCTCCCTTTATCTTCCCTCAAGGGCACTTTATAAGGTGCATGCTCCAGCATCCTGGCTAGTACAGGATCCGGCGAGCCCTCGGGAAGGGGGGCCAAACACCTGATCATCTTTGCTTTTCTTACCCAGTCCTGGCTAAGAGAAATTCTTTCAGAATTATGTTATGACAAATGAAAGGATAGTGTGTTCGGTCGTCAAAATACTTACCTGGGTATCTGGACGATTACAGTTGAGACCCGCATCCTCCGTGGTGTCCGGACACTTTATTCGTGATCCGAAGAACAATCCATACATCTCTTCGAGTGTCACGCCGAAGAACTGCTGAATAGTTCGCGATCCTTTCGGGTTGAACTCCCACATACGGAGAGATCGACGTTGGCATGGCAGGACCCGACGAACTAGCATAACTTTCATTACTTTGATGAGACCGACATCCCTCTTGAGGAGATCTCGGATGCGACTTTGCTATGTCGGCACGTCATTAACCAGCCCCCAGTCTAGCCCCTTGTTGACCCATGACGCCAGTTGCGGTGGGGGGCCCGAATGGAAGGCGGGGGCAGCCACCCACTTAGTACTTCGGGGAGCTGTGATGTAAAACCACTCCCGCTGCCATAAGTTGGATATCTCCGGGAAGGAACCCTTTGGCCATGGGGCATCGACGCCTTTTCTTATTGTGGCACCTCTGCATTTTGCGTGTCGCCCATCGATTATCTTCAGCTTCACATTGAAGGTCTTGAGCCATAAGCCGAAGTGTGGGGTGATGCGGAGGAAGGCCTCACATACGACGATAAACGACGAGATGTGAAGAATGGAATCCGGAGCTAGATCGTGGAAGTCGAGCCCATAATAGAACATGAGCCCTCTGATGAATGGATTGAGACTAAAGCCTAACCCTCGGAGGAAGTGCGAAACAAATACAACACTCTCGTTGGGTTCGGGAGTGGGGATGACCTGCCCTCGAGCAGGCAGCCTGTGTGAGATTTCGGCGGTCAGATACATGGCCTCCCTTAGCTTCTTGATGTCCTCCTCTGTGACAGAGGAAGCCATCCACCGGCCTTGAAGGTTGGATCCAGACATGATTGAAGGTCCGAAGTGCTTTGCCTGAGCCTTGGGTGTTGGAACTCGGGGTAGGGGAAGGGAGGGATTGAGCGTGAGAAGAAAGGGACAGGCTTTGGCCCCTTTATAAAGAGGGCGAGTATCAAGCGTCCTCCGCGAGGCCATTTGGAACTTGCCTAATATAGAGGAGTCGTGCTAATGAGCACGATTGGGTTACCCACACCCGTATTGATGAGAATCCCGTGATAAGAGGACACGATCTCTACTTCGACAAGACGTGCCAATAAAACCGCATTGCAACTCGTGCAGTGGCGGGCAGGGAAAAACGGTTCGAATGGTGACCGAGGCCATGGCGTGATGTCACATTATGAAAAGTTGTCAGCAGATTAGATTTGTGGAAATATTATACTCTCTATGGTGGTATGTGGAATTTGTTTTGTAGAGCCGGACACTATACTTGTGTTCAAAATCTTCTATGGAGTATTTGGAGGAGGAACCCGCCTTGCAATGTCGGGGACAATCTGCGCGCCGGACTCATCGTCATTGAAGCGTGGTTCAGGGGCTACGAGGGAGTCCTGGATTAGGGGGTCCTCGGACAGCCGGACTATGTCCCTTGGCCAGACTGGTGAACTATGAAGATACAAGATTGAAGACTTCGTCCCGTGTCCGGGTGGGACTCTCCTTTGTGTGGAAGGCAAGCTTGGCGATTCGGATATGTAGATCTCCTCCCTTGTAACCGACTCTGTGTAACCCTAGCCCCTCTAGTGTCTATATAAACCGGAGGGTTTTAGTCCGTAGGACAACAACAATCATACCATAGGCTAGCTTCTAGGGTTTAGCCTCTCTGATCTCGTGGTAGATCAACTCTTGTAATACTCATATCATCAAGATCAATCAAGCAGGAAGTAGGGTATTACCTCCATGGAAAGGGCCCGAACCTGGGTAAACATTGTGTCCCCCGCCTCCTGTTACCATCCTCCTTAGACGCACAGTTCGGGACTGACAGCGGCCATCCTCCTTAGACGCACAGTTCGGGACCATCCTCCTTAGACGCATAGTTCGGGACGCACAGTTAGGGTATTACCGCCGGTTTTGACACCGACAGTGGCCCATTTACATTGTGGATCGTTCACAGGCCGAAATTCAGACGGGCAGTAAATGCGCCGACCTACTACATGGGCCTTTAGCAGGCCGGAAGTTCAGTCGGGCTTGATTGGTGTCAGTTTTATATGGGCCGTTAATAGCCCGATGTGACATTGGGCCACATATGGCCCATGGATTTCTTCCGACGTTAACAGGACGAAAATCACAACATGTTGAAAGTGGCCCAAATCTATAGTGGGCCTCTAACAGGCCGAATGTTAGACATGTCTGAATATGACCCAAATCTTCCAAGGTCGTTTGTGGGCCGAAAGTTTCAATGGCCTATAAATGGGCCCAAATGAAGCAGGACCTTTAATAGGCCGAAAACACACCGGGCCGTAATTCGGCCCAAATACTTAGCGGACTGTTACCGGGCTAGAAGTGACCATGGGCCACGATGATGACAAGTTTAGGACAGGCCGTTGACGGGCCGATTTGACACTAGCCATACGGGCCTTAACTGAGAATGTTGGGCCTTTAGCTGGGCCGCCCTTATGGTCTACAAAATCTTGTGGGCCTTTAGCTAGGCCGGCCCATTATGGTCCGCTAAATCTTGTGGGCCTTTAGTTGGGTTGGCCCATTTAATCTTCATGGGCCACTTTTGGATGAGTGACACTTGTGCCAACGCAGAGCTGACACATGGTTCCGTCAGCCAATGAAAATTTTACATGTCGAAAATCGGCATTGGTCGTGGTTGTTAGCAGGTTATCGGATCCAAAACCGGACCCGATAGCTTAACAGGGACCCGTTATGGTGGATGCCACGTGTCGGTCACCCTTGACGAAATCACTTCCATGACGCGGCATTTATCGTCATGGAAGTGGACACTTCCATGATGATAATTTTGGTAATGTCATGGATCACTTCTACGATAGCACATGTATGACTATCTTGATTCTGTCATAAAATCGTCATGGATATACATGCATGACAGAAAACGTGACCTATTGTGACAAACATGTATCATCACGGAAGTGTATTTTTTTTGTAGTGCATGGGAAACCCCTAGCTGTTGGTGGTGGCCACGATGTCGACATCTGTCCAGGCAACATTACCTCATTGGTGGCGACGTCGAGCTACAACTCCCCATGCTCCCCCATGTCCTATACGTGTGGGTGAAGAAACGGGCTCCATGATCAACTCCTTGGAGGCGTCGTCTTGGGCACTGGTTTGTGGGGTGTGCGCGACAACCTCGCTCGTGTTGCTTCGTGGGAAAACCATAGATCTGGGTATCCATGATCAAACAATGATGATGCCTTCAGTGTTAATTTCCCTCCCAGGGGCATCTTTTCGAAGCAGGTGATGGCGGGAGGGCCAAGAGTAGGAGTGGTATTGCATCTACCGCCTGGGCAACGGTGGGTCTCGGTGGCATAGCGCAAAGGGGTCTCGGAGTTAGACATGCGCTGGCTGGTGGCGCTATTTGGGTTGTGGTGGCGTCAACGGCAGACATACTTGGCCGAACATGGCGGTAGCGGATTCTCGAGCATGCACATGCGGTGTGTTCTGAGGGCCTACTGACTTGTTGGTGCTCTCGGATCGTCGTTGGGCAGCTTGACGTGGCCACCAGATTAGTTGGTGTGTGTTGGTGCGAGGTCAAGGCACATCAGGAAGCTTGTAGGTGTAGCAACAGAGGTCGTCGGGAAGGTGGCTTTGGGTTGATCCATTATTTTTTGTCATACTTTGTTGAATATAATGAAAGTGACTTTGTGTATCCTTGGATGTAGAGGGCAAGGGTCTGAACCTCCCTTTTCTAAAAGGCATTTGAGATGATGACCGACGTGCTCACAGGCACGGGTGAGGCAACCATGCTTGGTGCCATGATGGATCCGTGCTGGAATGCCAGCAACATTACAAGCACGACGGAGGGCGTGCATGAGTACGTCATCGACCTTAAATAGACATGCTTCGCTTTTCTACTCAACATGCTCGGCACGGGCGAGCTCCTTGTCCCAGCCGACATTCTGGAGAGGGTGCTATTCTACGAGGAAAACTACTACGTCCTCCTTGATCGTGTCCATGCTGCTCGCATCAGCAAGTTTTATGTCAATCGGGTCTGCTTGTCCGCATCTGTATTGTCGCCGGAGTGGGTGCTGATAGGCCGCTCGGCCATTCTTGTGGCGCCTGACGGAGGGTGCTCTATCACACATAGGCACGGCAGCACTATCTAGGTGTAGAGCTAGATGCTCGGGGTGTGTCTTCCGATCTACTTAAAACTTGTAGTGTCATCGGTCCATGATGTGCTCTACTTCAGTGCCTCCAGACTTCTTGTCGGAGGCTCAGGCATCACAACTTTCTCCACGCTTACCGGCGACCTAGGTGACCACCTCCACGCAACACACGTGGGTGAGATGGAACCTCGATCTTTTTTGAATTTTCACTAGGGAGGGAGAGAACTCCCCCACCTAAATTGTATTTATTTGCCTATAAGGCTTCGCATCGTTTTGCAGGATGGGTTCAAGTGAACTAGAATTACATGGGGCACAGGACGAGAAGAGATAAAATAAAAACAACACAAACCACAACATATAAACATGGGAGAACAAAGAGGGAAGACACGCCCTGACACAACACAAAGCACCACCAGTGAGATCAAACGGCATTGGCCAGCCGAGACCAAGCCATGGCACTACACCATCGACATAATCGAACGCTTTGCACAACCGAGATCGCCCAATGCCACGCCTCCACATGCGTCAGGGGTGCATTTGAAAGGTCACATGAGGCCGAGATGACGCCATAGCGCCTGTGTACCGCAGGCAAAGTCTACAATTCCAAGCAGACAAGCACATGACACTGTACTGTTGACACAATCTTAAAGGCTCTGCGTATCCGAGACTGCAAAACATTGCAACACCACCTGCACTACATGGCACATTCGAAAGCCTACGCGAGGCCGAGACGACGCCACAACACCTGTGTGCCATCATCGAAGTCGCTTGACATCGCCAAGAAGAGACACACCAAAGACTGCAGGAGCATGAATACAAGAAAAACACCGCCAGAGAGGGCCCCCAACTATTGCCGACTCCAAACTGGTCATACCACCACCACCTGAAACTCATCAGCATAGCCAACATGAAGGAGGACACCAACTTTCATCTTCATCTGACCAAGCAAGGGGAAGCGCCTTGAACATTAGCCGTTTGGTGGCACCCAACAACCGCACAAAAGGGGAGGGGTATGAACGAGGAAATCCAGTATAGGACCACACCATGCTAACCCAGCTTCTGACGAAGGAATCAACCACACTTTAGGGCATGGATGAGCCAAGATCACGAAGAAAGAGCACCACTTCTCAGCCACCATCGCCCCCACGAACCACCAACGGAACCACCTCGAGCCACTGGTCACCCTAGCCAAGGAAAGCTCAAAGATGACATTTGAGCGCCACCATCGCTTGGTCCGGGAGACAGGAGGGAAGATCAGCACTTCGCCATGACGCCTTCAACAATGATACGATGCCCACATGCACCACTGTTGTAACGCCCCATATGTAACCTGCCATATTTTATTCCAACTCTTGTCATTTTCGGCACTAAGTTATGATATTTTCCTCGTTGTCGGGTTTTTGTCTTCGTGTTGCTTTTGTCTTTGTCATGCATCTCATATCTTGTAATCATGTGCATCGCATTTGCATACGTGTTCGTCTCATGCATCCGAGCATTTTCCCCGTTGTCCGTTTTGCATTCCGGCGCTCCTATGTCCTCCGGTGTCCCCTTTTGCCTCTTTTCGTGTGCGGGTGTTAAACGTTCTCGGATTGAACCAAGACTTGCCAAGCGGCCTTGGTTTACTACCGGTAGACTGCCTGTCAAGTTTCGTGCCATTTGGGCTTCGTTGGATACTCCAACGGTTAACCAAGGAACCGTAAAGGCCTCGTGTGTGTTGCAGCCCAACACCTCCTCAAAGTGGCCCAAAACCCAGCTAAACCCCCTCCATCATCTCGGTCGTTCGATCAGGATCGTGTGGCTGCAAACCGTGCTCAATTTGGAGCCTCCTAGCTCCCTCTACCTATAAATATAGACCCCCCCCCCTCCGAAATTTTGGGCGAAACCCTAGTCTCCTTCCACCTCCCGCCGCCGGACGCGTCCGCTTCGGGCCGGACACGTCCGCTCGCCGCCGCCCGATGAATCCCGAGCCGCCATGTGTCCCATCGGCCGCCTCCTGCGTCGCCGGCCCGCCGAGCCCGGGTCAGGCCCCCGCGGCCCGTCTCACTCCGCCTCCGCCCGGACCGGCTCCTTCTCCGCGCGCCACCCGGCCCCTTCACCGCGCCGCCACAGCCGCCATCGCCGGCCGCCGGCTTCCTCCATCGATCCAGCCGCACTTCGTCCCCGCGGAGCCGCGCCACTCCGGCAACGAGCCTCCCGGCCTCGCCCCGACCGGCTCTGGATGCCAAGTCCCACTCCGTCCCCGTCGCCCCCCCCCTCTCCGGTGAGCTCTCCTCCAAACTCCAGCGAGAAGACCAGTCAACCTCGTTTTGCGTCCCGCTGGATCCAGATCTGGACGAAACCCTAACGGTTGACTTTTGTCCCAGTTTCAATAATTCTTAGCATTCTTCATCATGTCATAACTCTGCATCCGTGGCTCCGTTTTGGGCGTGTAGCGTATCAAATTGTTCGTCTCGATGTGTACTTAATTTCATTCCATTGCACCATGTTCATTTGAGTTCATCTTGATGCCCTAAATGCTATTGCAAGAGTTCTATGCAATGTTAGTTTCAGATTCTTATCAGAATTTGGACATTTGACATTTTTGCCATGATTAATGTGTGCCTCCTATGATCTTGAGCCCTAAATGTGTTTTGAAGTATGCCATGCCATCTTTACAGGGGTGTATGCCATGTATTTTTTGTGATCTTTGTGGTGACTAGCACAAGCATGCAAAGTAGCTCTCGTGATGTTGCTGATTTCAGATTTCAGGGACTTAGAAATCTTCTAAGTCTTTTGCCTGATAATATTTTTATGCCATGTATTCTTATTGCTACAGAGTGATCCATGCCTCTTTTGAGCATGTTCAGTAAGGATGATTTTGAGATATTGTTATGCTCTATCCATCCATGCCTTTGTTTGCAATTATGGAGCAACCTAGCATGACTCAATCTTGCTCTACTTTTGCTATAAAATGTTGCTGTCAGATTGTTTACATGTTAAGCAATTTTGCCGAGGTTGTTGTAGTTGATCCGTGCATGCTATGAGAGTGTTCTCGCCATGTTTAGCTTCTATGCCATGTCTACTTGCTGGGTGTATGCTTAGTTTGTCATGCAATGCCTTGTGGTGAGTGCATCGAGCTCGTAAACATGCCTACGTGAATCTGTTTTTGCCATGTTCCAGTTTTTCGCTAAGTCTGAATCTGCTAACAAACTTGCTATGTTCACATGGTTGGCATTGTATTTTCTGATCCCTTTTGGCTTATGGTCAGTAAGGGACTTCTGTTATATGCTTTGTGTAGTTTCATGTCATGCCTTGCTTTGCCATGATATGTTCCTGTAGCTTGTTGTTATCCTGCCCTAAACATTGCTTCGTGATGTTAAATCCTGCCATGTTGTTATTTTTCACTAAGTCTGTAACCTGATATCTTTGCACTTTTGCCATGCTTGTTTGAACCTGCTATTGTGTGAATTAGCCATATCTCAGTGTTCATCTTTTGTCAAGCATCTTGAGTGGATCACTTCCATATGCTTTGTTGCTATGTTAGGGTGCAGTAGCTTATCTTTCTTGATGCATTTAGATGGCCTCGTGCTGTTAATCGCAGATCGGCGCCATATTTGTTCTGCTTGCCATTTGCAAAACCATGCATCCGATTCCGGTGATCTTTATATCGATTTCGACCGAAATCAACTCATCTTTCCAGCGGCACTCTTGGTTTTCCAAGTTGAGGCCTGGTTCAATCTTTCTTTTCTGAAGCATGCATATGCATTGCATATCACATCCCGCATATCATGCCATGTTTTGCATCATGTTGCTTGCACATTGCACCGTGGTTGATTGTGGTTCCCTTTGCTTGTGTTCTTGCTTTGGGTAGAGCCGAGAGACGAGTACGTGATCGAGGAACCCGTTGAGAACATTTACGAGGATCAAGCTTACGTCAACTCGGGGAACTTTGCAGGCAAGATGACCATACCCTCGAAATCACTTCTATCTTTGCTTGCTAGATGCTCGCTCTATTGCTATGCCTATGCTACGATACCTACCACATGCTTTATCATACCTCCCATTTTGCCATGTCAAGCCTCTAACCCACCTTGTCCTAGCAAACCGTTGTTTGGCTATGTTACCACTTTGCTCAGCCCCTCTTATAGCGTTGCTAGTTGCAGGTGAAGATTGGAGTTTGTTCCTTGTTGGAACATGTTTATTGTTGGGATATCACTACTATATCTTGCTTACTTTAATGCATCTATATACTTGGTAAAGGGTGGAAGGCTCGGCCCTATGCCTGGTGTTTTGTTCCACTCTTGCCGCCCTAGTTTCCGTCATACCGGTGTTATGTTCCTTGATTTTGCGTTCCTTACACGGTTGGGTTATAATGGGAACCCCTTGACAGTTCGCCTTGAATAAAACTCCTCCAGCAAGGCCCAACCTTGGTTTTACCATTCGCCACCTAGCCTCTTTTCCCTTGGGTTCCGCGGACTCAAGGGTCATCTTTATTTTAAACCCCCGGGCCAGTGCTCCTCTGAGTGTTGGTCCAAACTAGAGCCCTTTGCAGCGCCCCCTCAAGGAAACTTGAGGTTTGGTTTTAGTTGTACGAAGCGCTCATCCGGTGTGCCCTGAGAACGAGATATGTGCAGCTCCTATCGGGATTTGTTGGCACATTTGTTGGGTTTTGTAGTAATTTCAAAAAAATTCCTACGCACACGCAAGATCATGTGATGCATAGCAACGAGAGGGAAGAGTGTTGTCTACGTACCCACGCAGACCGACTGCGGAAGCATTGACGCAACGTAGAGGAAGTAGTCGTACGTCTTCACGATCCAACCGATCAAGTACCGAAACTACGGCACCTCCTAGTTCGAGCACACGTTCAGCTCGATGACGATCCCCGGACTCCGATCCAGCAAAGTGTCGGGGAAGAGTTCCGTCAGCACGACGGCGTGGTGACGATCTTGATGCACTACAGCAGCAGGGCTTCGCCTAAACTCCGCTATAGTATTATCGAGGAATATGGTGGTTGGGGGCACCGCACACGGCTAAGGAATAGATCACGTGGATCAACTTGTGTGTTCTAGGGTGCCTCTACCTTAGTATATAAAGGACCAAAGGGGGGAGGCTGGCCGCCACAAGGGGCGCGCCAGGAGAGTCCTACTCCCTCTGGGAGTAGGATTCCCCCCCCCCCCAATCCTAGTTGGAATAGGATTCGCGGAGGGGGAAAGAGAGAGAGGGGGCCGGCCACCTCTCCTAGTCCTAATAGGACTAGGGGAAGGGGGAGGCGCGCAGCCCATGTAGGGCTGCCTCTTCTCTTTTCCACTAAGGCCCATCATGGCCCATTTAGCTCCCGGGGGGTTCCAGTAACCTTCCCGGTACTCCGGTAAAATCTCGATTTCACCCGGAACACTTCCGATATCCAAACATAGGCTTCCAATATATCAATCTTTATGTCTCGACCATTTCGAGACTCCTCGTCTTGTCCGTGATCACATCCAGGACTCCGAACAACCTTCGGTACATCAAAATGTATAAACTCATAATATAACTGTCATCGTAACCTTAAGCGTGCAGACCCTACGGGTTCGAGAACAATGTAGACATGACCGAGACACGTCTCCGGTCAATAACCAATAGCGGGACCTGGATGCCCATATTGGCTCCTACATATTCTACGAAGATCTTTATCGGTCAGACCGCATAACAACATACGTTGTTCCCTTTGTCATCGGTATGTTACTTGCCCAAGATTCGATCGTCGGTATTCCAATACCTAGTTCAATCTCGTTACCGGCAAGTCTCTTTACTCGTTCCGTAATACATCATCTCGCAACTAACTCATTAGTTGCAATGCTTGCAAGGCTTATGTGATGTGCATTACCGAGAGGGCCCAGAGATACCTCTCCGACAATCGGAGTGACAAATCCTAATCTCGAAATACGCCAACCCAACATCTACCTTTGGAGACACCTGTAATGCTCCTTTATAATCACCCAGTTACGTTGTGACGTTTGGTAGCACCCAAAGTGTTCCTCCGGCAAACGGGAGTTGCATAATCTCATAGTCATAGGAACATGTATATGTCATGAAGAAAGCAATAGCAACATACTAAACGATCGGGTGCTAAGCTAATGGAATGGGTCATGTCAATCAGATCATTCAACTAATGATGTGACCTCGTTAATCAAATAACAACACTTTGTTCATGGTTAGGAAACATAACCATCTTTGATTAACGAGCTAGTCAAGTAGAGGCATACTAGTGACACTTAGTTTGTCTATGTATTCACACATGTATTATGTTTCCGGTTAATACAATTCTAGCATGAATAATAAACATTTATCATGATATAAGGAAATAAATAATAACTTTATTATTGCCTCTAGGGCATATTTCCTTCAGTCTCCCACTTGCACTAGAGTCAATAATCTAGATTACACAGTAATGATTCTAACACCCATGGAGCCTTGGTGCTGATCATGTTTTGCTCGTGGAAGAGGCTTAGTCAACGGGTCTGCAACATTCAGATCCGTATGTATCTTGCAAATCTCTATGTCTCCCACCTGGACTAGATCCCGGATGGAATTGAAGCGTCTCTTGATGTGCTTGGTTCTCTTGTGAAATCTGGATTCCTTTGCCAAGGCAATTGCACCAGTATTGTCACAAAAGATTTTCATTGGACCCGATGCACTAGGTATGACACCTAGATCGGATATGAACTCCTTCATCCAGACTCCTTCGTTCGCTGCTTCCGAAGCAGCTATGTACTCCGCTTCACATGTAGATCCCGCTACGACGCTTTGTTTAGAACTGCACCAACTGACAGCTCCACCGTTTAATGTAAACACGTATCCGGTTTGCGATTTAGAATCGTCCGGATCAGTGTCAAAGCTTGCATCAACGTAACCTTTTACGACGAGCTCTTTGTCACCTCCATAAACGAGAAGCATATCCTTAGTCCTTTTCAGGTATTTCAGGATGTTCTTGACCGCTGTCCAGTGATCCACTCCTGGATTACTTTGGTACCTCCCTGCTAGACTTATAGCAAGGCACACATCAGGTCTGGTACACAGCATTGCATACATGATAGATCCTATCGCTGATGCATAGGGAACATCTTTCATATTCTCTCTATCTTCTGCAGTGGTCGGGCATTGAGTCTTACTCAATTTCACACCTTGTAACACAGGCAAGAATCCTTTCTTTGCTTGATCCATTTTGAACTTCTTCAAAATTTTGTCAAGGTATGTTGTTTGTGAAAGTCCAATTAAGCGTCTTGATCTATCTCTATAGATCTTAATGCCCAATATGTAAGCAGCTTCACCGAGGTCTTTCATTGAAAAACTCTTATTCAAGTATCCCTTTATGCTATCCAGAAATTCTATATCATTTCCAATTAATAATATGTCATCCACATATAATATCAGAAATGCTACAGAGCTCCCACTCACTTTCTTGTAAATACAGGCTTCTCCAAAAGTCTGTATAAAACCAAATGCTTTGATCACACTATCAAAACGTTTATTCCAACTCCGAGAGGCTTGCACCAGTCCATAAATGGATCACTGGAGCTTGCACACTTTGTTAGCTCCCTTTGGATCGACAAAACCTTCTGGTTGCATCATATACAGCTCTTCTTCCAGAAATCCATTCAGGAATGCAGTTTTGACATCCATCTGCCAAATTTCATAATCATAAAATGCGGCAATTGCTAACATGATTCGGACAGACTTAAGCATCGCTACGGGTGAGAAGGTTTCATCGTAGTCAATCCCTTGAACTTGCCGAAAACCTTTCACGACAAGTCGAGCTTTGTAAACAGTAATATTACCGTCAGCGTCAGTCTTATTCTTGAAAATCCATTTATTCTCAATCGCTTGCCGATCATCGAGCAAGTCAACCAAACTCCATACTTTGTTTTCATACATGGATCCCATCTCAGATTTCATGGCTTCAAGCCATTTTGCGGAATCTGGGCTCACCATCGCTTCTTCATAGTTCGTAGGTTCATCATGATCTTGTAGCATGACTTCCAGAACAGGATTACCATACCACTCTGGCGCGGATCTCACTCTGGCTGATCTACGAGGTTCAGTAGTATCTTGATCTGAAGTTTCATGATCATTATCATTAGCTTCCTCACTAACTGGTGTAGGTGTCATTGAAACAGTTTTCTGTGATGTACTACTTTCCAGTAAGGGAGCAGGTACAGTTGCCTCGTAAAGTTCTACTTTCCTCCCACTCACTTCTTTCGAGAGAAACTCCTTCTCTAGAAAGTTTCCGAATTTAGCAACAAAAGTCTTGCCTTCGGATCTGTGATAGAAGGTGTATCCAATAGTTTCCTTTGGATATCCTATGAAGACACATTTCTCCGATTTGGGTTCGAGCTTATCAGGTTGAAGCTTTTTCACATAAGCATGGCAGCCCCAAACTTTCAGAAACGACAACCACAGTTCATAAGGCGTCGTCTCAACGGATGTTGATGGTGCCCTATTTAACGTGAATGCGGCCGTCTCTAGAGCGTATCCCCAAAACGATAGCGGTAAATCAGTAAGAGACATCATATATTGCACCATATCTAGTAAAGTACGATTACGACATTCGGACACACCATTACGCTGTGGTGTTCCGGGTGGCGTGAGTTGCGAAACTATTCCACAATTTTTCAAATGTACACCAAACTCGTAACTCAAATATTCTCCTCCACGATCAGATCGTAGAAACTTTATTTTCTTGTTACGATGATTTTCAACTTCACTCTGAAATTCTTTGAACTTTTCAAATGTTTCAGACTTATGTTTCATTAAGTAGATATACCCATATCTGCTTAAATCATCTTGTGAAGGTGAGAAAATAACGATATTCGCCATGAGCCTCAATATTCATCGGACCACATACATCTGTATGTATGATTTCCAACAAATCTGTTGCTCTCTCCATAGTACTGGAGAACGGTGTTTTTGTCATCTTGCCATGAGGCACGGTTCGCAAGTACCAAGTGATTCATAATCAAGTGGTTCCAAAAGTCCATCAGTATGGAGTTTCTTCATGCGCTTTACACTGATATGACCTAAACGGCAGTGCCACAAATAGGTTGCACTCTCATTATCAACTCTGCATCTTTTGGCTTCAACATTATGAATATGTGTGTTACTACTATCGAGATTCATCAAGAATAGACCACTCTTCAAGGGTGCATGACCATAAAAGATATTACTCATATAAATAGAACAACCATTATTCTCTGGTTTAAATGAATAACCGTCTCGCATTAAACAAGATCCAGATATAATGTTCATGCTCAACGCTGGCACCAAATAACAATTATTTAGGTCTAATACTAATCCTGAAGGTAGATGTAGAGGTAGCGTGCCGACCGTGATCACATCGACTTTGGAACCGTTTCCCACGCGCATCGTCACCTCGTCCTTAGCCAATCTTCGCTTAATCCGTAGTCCCTGTTTTGAGTTGCAAATATTAGCAACAGAACCAGTATCAAATACCAGGTGCTACTGCGAGCATTAGTAAGGTACACATCAATAACATGTATATCACATATACCTTTGTTCACCTTGCCATCCTTCTTATCCGCCAAATACTTGGGGCAGTTCCGCTTCTAGTGACCAGTCTGCTTGCAATAGAAGCACTCAGTTTCAGGCTTAGGTCCAGGTTTGGGTTTCTTCTCTTGAGTAGCAACTTGCTTGCCGTTCTTTTTGAAGTTCCCCTTTTTCTTCCCTTTGCCCTTTTTCTTGAAACTAGTGGTCTTGTTGACCATCAACACTTGATGCTCCTTCTTGATTTCTACCTCCACAGCTTTCAGCATTGCGAAGAGCTCGGGAATAGTCTTGTTTATCCCTTGCATATTATAGTTCATCACAAAGCTCTTGTAGCTTGGTGGCAGTGATTGAAGAATTCTGTCAATGACGCAATCATCTGGAAGATTAACTCCCAATTGAATCAAGTGATTATTATACCCAGACATTTTGAGTATATGCTCACTGACAGAACTGTTCTCCTCCATCTTGCAGCTATAGAACTTATTGGAGACTTCATATCTCTCAATCCTGGCATTTGCTTGAAATATTAACTTCAACTCCTAGAACATCTCATATGCTCCATGACGTTCAAAACGTCGTTGAAGTCCCGATTCTAAGCCGTAAAGCATGGCACACTGAACTATCGAGTAGTCATCAGCTTTGCTCTGCCAGACGTTCATAACATCCGGCGTTGCTCCTACAGTAGGCCTGGCACCCAGCGGTGCTTCCAGGACGTAATTCTTCTATGCAGCAATGAGGATAATCCTCAAGTTACGGACCCAGTCCGTGTAATTGCTACCATCATCTTTCAACTTTGCTTTCTCAAGGAACGCGTTAAAATTCAACGGAACAACAGCACGAGCCATCTATCTACAACCAAACATAAACAAGCAAGATACTAATCAGGTACTAAGTTTCATGATAAATTTAAGTTCAGTTAATCAAATTAATTAAAGAACTCCCACTTAGATAGACATCCCTCTAATCCTCTAAGTGATTATGTGATCCAAATCAACTAAACCATAACCGATCATCACGTGAGATGGAGTAGTTTTCAATGGTGAACATCATTATGTTGATCATATCTACTATATGATTCACGCTCGACCTTTCAGTCTCCGTGTTCCGAGGCCATATCTGTATATGCTTGGCTCGTCAAGTATAACCTGAGTATTCCACGTGTGCAATTGTTTTGCACCCGTTGTATTTGAACGTAGAACCTATCACACCCGATCATCACGTGGTGTCTCAGCACGAAGAACTTTCGCAACGGTGCATACTCAGGGAGAACACTTCTTGATAATTTAGTGAGAGATCATCTTATAATGCTACCGTCAATCAAAGCAAGATAAGATGCATAAAAGGATAAACATCACATGCAATCAATATAAGTGATATGATATGGCCATCATCATCTTGTGCTTGTGATCTCCATCTCCGAAGCACCGTCGTGATCACCATCATCACTGGCGTGACACCTTGATCTCCATCGTAGCATCGTTGTCGTCTCGCCAAGTTTATGCTTCTACGACTATCACTACCGTTTAGTAATAAAGTAAAGCATTACATCGCGATTGCGTTGTATACAATAAAACGACAACCATAAGGCTCCTGCCAGTTGCCGATAACTCGGTTACAAAACATGATCATCTCATACAATAAAATTCATCATCATGCCTTGACCATATCACATCACAACATGCCCTGCAAAAACAAGTTAGACGCCCTCTACTTTGTTGTTGCAAGTTTTACGTGGCTGCTACGGGCTTAAGCAAGAACCAATCTCACCTAGGCATCAAAACCACAACGATAGTTTGTCAAATAGACTCCGTTTTAACCTTCGCAAGGACCGGGCGTAGCCATACTCGGTTCAACTAAAGTTGGAGAGACAGTCGCCCGCAAGCCACCTATGTGCAAAGCACGTCGGGGGAACCGGTCTCGTGTAAGCGTACGCGTAATGTTGGTCCGGGTCGTCTCGTCCAACAATGCCGTCGAACCAAAGTATGACATGCTGGTAGGCAGTATGACTTATATCACCCACAACTCACTTGTGTTCTACTCGTGCATATAACATCAACATAAATAACCTAGGCTCGGATGCCACTGTTGGGTTTCGTAGTAATTTCAAAAAAATTCCTACGCACACGCAAGATCATGTGATGCATAGCAACGAGAGGGGAGAGTGTTGTCTACGTACCCAGGCAGACCAACTGCGGAAGCGTTGACGCAACGTAGAGGAAGTAGTTGTACGTCTTCACGATCCAACCGATCAAGTACCGAAACTACGGCACCTCCGAGTTCGAGCACACGTTTAGCTCGATGACGATCCCCGGTCTCCGATCCAGCAAAGTGTCGGGGAAGAGTTCCGTCAGCACGACGGCGTGGTGACGATCTTGATGCACTACAGCAGCAGGGCTTCGCCTAAACTCCGCTACAGTATTATCGAGGAATATGGTGGTTGGGGGCACTGCACACGGCTAAGGAATAGATCACGTGGATCAACTTGTGTGTTCTAGGGTGCCTCTACCTCAGTATATAAAGGACCAAAGGGGGGAGGCTGGCCGGCCACAAGAGGCGCGCCAGGAGAGTCCTACTCCCTCTAGGAGTAGGATTCCCCCCCCCCCCAATCCTAGTTGGAATAGGATTCGCGGAGGGGAAAAGAGAGAGATGGGGCCGGCCACCTCTCCTAGTCCTAATAGGACTAGGGGAAGGGGGAGGCGTGCAGCCCATGTAGGGCTGCCTCTTCTCTTTTCCACTAAGGCCCATCATGGCCCATTTAGCTCCCGGGGGGTTCCGGTAACCTTCCCGGTACTCCGGTAAAATCCCGATTTAACCCGGAACACTTCCGATATCCAAACATAGGCTTCCAATATATCAATCTTTATGTCTCGACCATTTCGAGACTGCTCGTCTTGTCCGTGATCACATCCGGGACTCCGAACAACCTTCGGTACATCAAAATGTATAAACTCATAATATAACTGTCATCGTAACCATAAGCGTGCGGACCCTATGGGTTCGAGAACAATGTAGACATGACCGAGACACGTCTTCGGTCAATAACCAATGGCGGGACCTGGATGCCCATATTGGCTCCTACATATTCTACGAAGATCTTTATCGGTCAGACTGCATAACAACATATGTTGTTCCCTTTGTCATCGGTATGTTACTTGCCCGAGATTCGATCGTCGGTATTCCAATACCTAGTTCAATATCGTTACTGGCAAGTATCTTTACTCGTTCCGTAATACATCATCTCACAACTACCTCATTAGTTGCAATGCTTGCAAGGCTTATGTGATGTGCATTACCGAGAGGGCCCAGAGATACCTCTCCGACAATCGGAGTGACAAATCCTAATCTTGAAATACGCCAACCCAACATCTACCTTTGGAGACACCTGTAATGCTCCTTTATAATCACCCAGTTACGTTGTGACGTTTGGTAGCACCCAAAGTGTTCCTCCGGCAAACGGGAGTTGCATAATCTCATAGTCATAGGAACATGTATATGTTATGAAGAAAGCAATAGCAACATACTAAACGATCGGGTGCTAAGCTAATGGAATGGGTCATGTCAATCAGATCATTCAACTAATGATGTGACCTCGTTAATCAAATAACAACACTTTGTTCATGGTTAGGAAACATAACCATCTTTGATTAACGAGCTAGTCAAGTAGAGGCATACTAGTGACACTAAGTTTGTCTATGTATTCACACATGTATTATGTTTCCGGTTAATACAATTCTAGCATGAATAATAAACATTTATCATGATATAAGGAAATAAATAATAACTTTATTATATTGCCTCTAGGGCATATTTCCTTCAACATTCGGGTGGCTTTGCTGGTTTAATTTTACCATTGTCGAGATGTCTTGTAACTGGGATTCTGAGTCTGATCGGGTTGTCTTGGGAGAAGGAATGTCCTTCGTTGACCGTGAGAGCTTGTGATGGGCTAAGTTGGGACATCCCTGCAGGGATTTTGAACTTTCTAAAGCCGTGCCCGCGGTTATGGGCATATGGGAATTTGTTAATGTCCGGTTGTAGAAAACTTGAAACTTAACTTAATTAAAATGGATCCACAGCGTCATAGCCATGATGGTCTCTTTTCGGCGGAGTCCGGGAAGAGAACACGGTCTCGTGTTATGCTTGAACGTAAGTAGTCTTGATCACTTCTTGATCATAGTTTCTCGACCATGCCTTGCCTTTCTCTTCTCGCTCTCATTTGCGTATGTTAGCCACCATATATGCTAGTGCTTGCTGCAGCTCCACCTCATACCTTTTACCCTACCTATAAGCTTAAATAGTCTTGATCGCGAGGGTGTGAGATTGCTGAGTCCCCGTGACTCACAGATTACTTCCAAAACCAGATGCAGGGACCGATGATGCCATTCCAGGAGATGCGACTGAGCTCAAGTGGGAGTTCGATGAGGACTCGGGACGATACTACGTTTCCTTTCCAGACGATCAGTAGTGGAGCCCAGTTGGGGCGATCGGGGACATTATGCATTTGGGGTTGTCTTTATTTTGGTTCCGTAGTCGGACCTTGATTGTATCTGGATGATTGTATGATATATTTATGCATTGTGTGACGTGGCGATTGTAAGCCAACTATGTACCTCTTTTCTTATTCAGTACATGGGTTGTGTAAAGATTACCCCTCTTGCGACATTGCCTACAATGCGGTTATGCCTCTAAGTCGTGCTCCGACACGTGGGAGATATAGCCGCATCGTGGGTGTTACAGCTGTTGTTGGCATCAACCAAAATTGGAGCCCGACATTAGCCGACAGTGTGCGTGATCCAAAAAACATGTAGCCTCCTAGTTGATAACCCACAAGTATAGGGGATCGCAACAATTTTCGAGGGTACAATATTCAACCCAAATTTATAGACTCAACACAAGGGGAGCCAAAGCATATTTTTAAGTTTTAGCAGTTGAGTTGTCAATTCAACCACACCTGAAGATTAATTATTTGCAGCAAAGTGATCAGTAGCAAAGTAGTATGATAGTTTGATAGCAGTAGCAACAGCAATAGTTACGGTAATAGGGATAGCAGTGATTTAGTAGCAAAAACAATATAAGATAAATTCGTAGGCATTGGATCGGTGACTTGTTGGATGATATTCATCATGTGACAGTCATAACCTAGGGCGATACGACACTAGCTCTAGTTCATAAATATAATGTAGGCATGTATTCCGTAAATAGTCATAGGTGCTTATGAAAAGAACTTCCATGACATCTTTTGTCCTACCCTCTTATGGCAGAGGGGTCCTATTGAAAACTAAGGCATATTAAGGCCTTCTTTAAATAGAGAACCGGAACAAAGCATTAACACACAGTGAATACACGAACTCCTCAAACTACGGTCATCACCGGGAGTGGTCACGACTATTGTCACTCCGGGGTTGCCGGATCATAGCACGTAGTAGGTGACTATAACTTGCAACATCAGATCTAGAACATAGATATAATGGTGATAACATAAACGGTTCAGATCTGAAATCATGGCACCCGGACCCTAAGTGCCAAGCTTAAGCATGGCAAAGTCATAGCAATATCAATCTTAGAACATAGTGGATACTAGGGATTAAGCCCTAAAAAACTAAGTAGATTACATGACGAATCTCATCCAACTCCTCACCGACCAGCGAGCCTACGAAGGAATTAGTCACTCTCGGTGGGGAGTATCATGGAATTGGCGATAGAGAAGGGTTGGTGATGACGAAGATCGAAGACCCCCCTCTCTAGAGCCCCAAACGCACTCCAGATCTGGCCTCCCGATGCAGAATAGGAGGTGACAGCGGGCTCCGTCTCGTGGAACGCGATAATTCTTTCTCCCTGGGTTTTTTCTAGAAATATGTGATTTTATAGCGTCAGTTTCAGGGTCTACAGGGCCACCAGGTGGGGACAACCCACCTAGGCGCGCCTGGAGGGGGGCGCGCCCTGGTGGGTTGTGCCCACCCAGGTGTCCTCTTCGGTGGTTCTTGGCTCCAGAATTCTCTTTTATTGTATAAAAAATCCTCGTAAATTTTGTTCCATTCCGAGAACTTTTATTTCTGCACAAAAAACAACACCATGGTAGTTTTGCTGAAAACAACGTCAGCCCGGGTTAGTTTCATTCAAATCATGCAAATTAGAGTCCAAAACAAGAGGAAAAGTATCAGGAAATGTAGATATGATGGAGACGTATCAACTCCCCCAAGCTTAAACCTTTGATTGTCCTCAAGCAATTCAATTGATAAACTGAAAGTGAAAAAGTAAAAAATTTATGAACTCTTTTGCTTTTGTTTGCATGAATAAGCTTAAACAACACTCTGTTTTTTAGCCAATATTATAACTAACCATGTCGACAATAAAATTAAATATTATATTAACTCATATCAATGACATAATCAGCTAGCGAGCAATAATAAGAAATCTCAAACAGCACCACCTTATCAAAACAACCATGATATAATATGACAATAGTGCTATCTCGCTAGCCCTTTCTGAGACCACAAAACATAAATGCAGAGCACCTCCAAAGTTCAAGCAGTGACTAAACATTGTAATTCATGGTAGAAAAGATCCAGTCGTGATGAACCCAACATTAGCTACACACAATGCATCAGCATGACAGCAGTGCTCTCAGGTTCCGACGCTTATTTTAGATGGTGATGACACAACATAAAAGTAAATAGATAGCCCCTTTGTAGAAGAAAGCAGTGATTTGCAGAGGTGCCAGAGCTCAAGTTTTAAAACAGAGGTAAATGATATTTTGAGAAATGCACCCTTCTTGTTTACTTCGTGACCATTAGTTATCAACATCTTCCATGCTAAACACATTAGTAGCGGTTCCCAAGCGATAAAGTAAAGGTTATGACTCTGTAGGAGTTTTTGTTTGATTATTTGTAAGCCTGTTTGTTTGCAGTTTGGGACTAGGAATCCCTATTACCACCCCTCTCTCGTGCAGTGGCGAGTGAATAAACACTCAACCTGAGAATAACCTGCTTAGCATGGAAGATACCGACTACCTCATGTCGTTCCATGAACAATCCAGGCACACAAAAAGGATATTTATTTGAAGTTTTTAGAGATGGCACATGCAAATTTACTTAGGACGGCAGGGTAATACGCATATATGTAGGTATGGTGGACTCATCTGGAATAAGTTGGGTTTCAGGTTTTGGATGTACAAGCAGAATTCCCACTTAGTACAGGCGAAGGCTAGCAATTAGGTTGAGAAGCGGCCAGCTAGAGAGCAACAACGATCATGAACACGCATTATGCATCAGTAACATTGGACACTAGCATGAGTAGGATATGAACACCATGAACATAAATATCATAGAGGCTATGTTGGTTTTGATTCAACTACATGCATGAACATGTGCCAACTCAAGCCACTCGAACCTTCAGAGGAGGATACCATATCATCATACCACATCACAATCATTTTAATGCAATGTTGACATCCAAGATGAATCATTATCCACTCCCAGCTACTTATGCATGGCATGAGAAACTATAATGTCTAATTGTCATTGCAAACATGTTTAATCATAACGGGCTGAATCATGGATACTAGGTTAAACATATTTACAAAAATAGAACAAGTTGAGTTATACCCGTTTCTCTCTGCCACGTCTAGTTCATCAAATTTCGTCATTATTGCCTTTCACTTGCACGACTGAATGATATGAAAATAATAATAGTGCAAGAGTGCCGTCGACTAAGCTGGAATCTGCAAACATTTTATTCAACATGAGAAGACAAGGTAAAATGGGCTCTTTGTTAGATCAACAATAATGCACATGAGAGCCACTCAACATTTTCATCGTCGTCTTCTCCTCGGTATGACTAAATAGAAAGAAAATAAAGTCAAAGAAACACACTGAAATATGTTTGGATTTTTTGGTTTTATCTGAAAGAAGCAAATAAAAGGCAAAAGGCAAAAACGAGAAAAACTATTCACATGGGAAAGCTCCCAACATGCAAAACAAGAACAAGGAAATCTTTTTGGGTTTTCTTTTTAATACTACAACAAACTACTCTAGAAAGAAAAGGCAAAAAGAAGCTAGAAATATTTTTGGATTTTCTCAAGTTTTTCAAACACACAAGAAGAAAGCGAGAGAATAAATTAAGCATGGATAATACAATAAAAAAGTGTGGACACCGACAAATGAAATGTGTGAACATGCATGTAATGTCGGTGGAAATACGTACTCCCCCAAGCTTAGGCTTTTGGCCTATCTTGGTAATCAGTAGTCGAAGAAACCATGGGGTCCCACGTCAAAATGATGTGGAGCGGGTGCTTGTGGATCCCACTGTCGAGGCTCCGCCTGTGCTGCAGCTAGGTTGTTCTGGTCGGCGATGATGTCCGCATGCATAATCCTATATCCACCCCTGGCAATAGGATCAAACAAAGCAGGTGCAGGCAATGGAATAATATCAAAAGTTTTCACACTAAAAACTTGGTTGTAAGGAATAGGAATGTCATGGTAATCGGCATCAATAAACTGGTGGTATTCCATAGCAGCGCGATCTAGGTGAACCTTGATCAAAGGGTAATCATGCTGGCATATCTAAATGTTAAAACGATTAGCCAAGCGAGTAGCATAAATACCACCATGTATTTTGCCCTTGGATTTATTAATATGGAGGCGGCGTGCCATAATAGCTCCCAAGCTATAAGTGTTGTCGCCTTAAAGTGCATGACATAAAACAGCAAGGTCTGGGGCACTGAGTGCACCCACCTTCTCTCTAGCAAGCAAGCACTTCACAATGAAAAGAGAAAAATAATAAACAACAGTAAAGTGCAACTAGTGGTGGTGACAGTCGATACTCCTCTGTCAACCCCCACAGATAGAGTACGATAAAAGCCTTCGAACTCTTCAGGCATAGGCTCTACCAAACCACGATCAGAAGGAAGCAAGCATATTTCACAAAACTCAGTAAGCGGTATCTGAAGAGGTATAAATTAAAATGCACTTCAGGGGGATTATTCCTATGAAAGAAATTAAAAAATTGCACAAAGGAATTTGTGAGGAGATGATACTGTTCACATCCAGCTGTGGTGAAGTCGGTGAGGCCGGCATTAGCAGCATATTGTGTAAACTCCTGAAGGATTCCGGCCCCTTCCATGAATAGGGTATGCGTCCATTTGCACGACGTAGCTCCGCCAATCTCCGGGTGCGTAGATCATAGTCAAGTGACTCCCCAATCACTCCCTTGGAGTTCTTCTTGGAAGCAAACTTCCTAAAGATACTCATGTTTTTCCTATGAACAAAATTCTGAAAATTTTAGTCCACAAAATTTTCTCAACAAAATTTTACAAGATTGGAAGAAACTACTCATAGGGATGCATAGAGGCCATAGCAAGCATTCAAACTACTTAGAACTCTAAGAATTCAACATGCAAGCTCATCTACAACAGCACCAAGAGTAGCTAATTATTCAAAATGCAATCCACTAAAGCAAAAACTAATTGGACAAACGAAGGAGTCACATACCAAGTAACAATTCCCCGAAACAGTTTCAGAAACGGACCTTCGAGCAAAGAGATCAAAATCCGCGGGTTTGAGAGTAAGAACACGAGAGAGATAGCAATGGTGATGTTTTTTCTGGAGGTATGTGGTGATATGGGATGAAGACATAAGAGAGGGGGCCCACGTGGGGAGCACAGCCCACCAGGGTGCGCCTGGGGGTCCTAGCGCGCCCAGGTGGGTTGTGCCCACCCGGTGCACCTCCCTCTGATGTTATTTGCCCCATATATTCTTAAATTTTCAGAAAAAATCACATTAAATTTTCAGAGCATTCTGAGAACTTTTATTTTTGGGTCATTTTTTTTATTGTACGGGAAAATCAGAAAACAGACAAAACATAGCATTTTTATTTAAATAATAAAAATGGAAAACAAAAGGTAAGGACAGAAGGTAGTGCTCACTAAATTCATCAACTTAATACCTCTCAAAAATGATCCATTAATAAGGTTGATCAAGTCTTATAACAACCACTTTCGATTAGCATGAAACCGAAGAACTTTCATAAATCACTAAGTTATCTCAACGGGGATATGAGTATCCCCAACAATAAGCATTTCATATTTATTTTTGACAGTAGGTAGAGGTAGTTGAAAACTTCCCATAGTGACTGTCGGAGATTTTTCAATAACATTAATAACATTCACTTGGAATTGTTTCATCATAAAGTGCATCGTATACTCATTACCATTGATACGAAAAGTGAATGTGCTTTTATTGCAATCAACAACAGCCCCCGCAGTATTCAAGAAGGGTCTCCCAAGGATAATCGACATGTTGTCATCCTCGGGCATCTCAAGTATAACAAAGTTAGTCAAAATAGTAACATTAGCAACAACAACGGGCACATCCTCACAAATATCGATAGGTATGGCAGTTGGTTTGTCAGCCATTTGCAAAGATATTTCAGTAGGCGTGACTTTATTCAAATCAAGTCTTTTATATAAAGAGAAAGGCATAACACTAACACCGGCTCCCAAATCACATAAAGCAGTTTTCACATAATTTCTTTTGATGGAGCAAGGTATAGTTGGTATTCCTGGATCTCCAAGTTTTTTAGGTACTCCATCTTTAAAGGTATAATTAGCTAGCATGGTGGAGATTTCAGCTTCTGGTATTTTTCTCTTATTTGTGATGATGTCTTTCTTGTACTTTGCATAAGGAGGCATTTTTAAGATATTAGTCAAGCGAGTATGCAAAAAGACTGGCCCCAGCATTTCAGCAAAGTGTTCAAATTCTTCATCATCTTATTTTTCGTTGTCTTAGGTGGAAAGGGCATAGGTTTTTGAACCAATGGTTCTCTTTCTTTACCGTGTTTTCTAGCAACAAAGTCTCCTTTATCATATCTTTTATTCTTAGGTTGTGGGTTATCAAGATCAACTGCTGGTTCTATCTCAACATCATTGTCTGGTTCTTTATTATTTGTTTGAGTATCCTCAAGAACCTCATCATTATCTTTTTCATTATCAGAATGTGAGTGTTCATTACCAGATTGAGTTTCAACATCAGAGATAGAAACTTCATTATTAGGAGGTTTTTCTACTTCAGGTTCACTAGAGGCATGCAAAGTCCTATCATTTTTCTTCTTCTTTTTCTTTTTAGAAGGACTACGTGCATCAGTGTTAACTCTTCGACAATCTTGTTCAATTCTATTTGGGTGGCCCTTGTGATAAGGTGGTTCTTGAGTCATCCTACCTCCTCTAGTCATTACTCTAACAACATGATCATTGATATTATTATTCATTTCATCAAGCAACTCTCTTTGAGATTTAGCAACTTGTTCTAATTGAGTTTGAACCACAGAATCATGCTTTTCCACACCTCTAACATCATTTGAGATTCTAAATAACAAGCCACTCAAGCGAGCAATCATATCATAATTTTATATCAATTGTTTCATAACATTTGCATTGAAGTGATCTTGTTTTCTAATGTAATTCTCAAACTCATAAAGGCATTGGTTAGGGTGCATATTGTGAGGATTATCATTGTTATTGAATTTCATTAGAGAATTTACCTCTACCACCTTAGGCAGTGGTGGTGTATCAATCTCATGTATTTCTTAAATAGGAGGTAAATTTTTGACATCCTCAGCTTTAATACCTTTTTCCTTCATAGATTTCTTTGCCTCTTGCATATCTTCGGGACTGAGATATAAAATACCCCTCTTCTTCAGAGTGGGTTTAGTAGGTTCTTCAGGAAGAGTCCAATCATCATAATTTTTCAACATGTTATTCAATAATTCTTCAGCTTGCTCAATAGTTCGTTCCCTGAAAACACAACCAGCACAACTATCTAGAAAATCCCTAGAAGCATCGGTTAGTCGATTATAGAAGATATCAAGTATTTCATTTTTCTTAAGAGGGTGATCAGGGAAAGCATTAAGCAATTGGAGAAGCCTCCCCCAAGCTTGTGGGAGACTATCTTCTTCAATTTGTGCAAAGTTAAATATTTCCTGCAAGGCAGCTTGATTCTGATGAGCAGGGAAATATTTTTCAGAGAAGTAATAAATCATATCCTAGGGACTACGCACACTGTCAGGAGCAAGAGTATTGTACCAAGCTTTAGCATCACCCTTTAATGAAAACGGAAATAATTTGAGTATATAGTAATACAAATTTTTCTTATCATAAGCAAAAAGGGTAGCTATGTCATTCAACTTAGTAAGATGTGCCAAAGCAGTTTCAGTTTTATAACCATGGAAAGGAGCAGATTCAACCATAGTAATTAACTCTGGGTCGACAGAGAATTCATAATCCTTGTGATCAACAAAGATAGGTCAAGTAGCAAACTTAGGATCATATTCCATTTTAGCATGCAGAGATTTTTCTTTATACTTGCATAATAATTTCTCTAGATCATCTCTATCCTTACAAGCAAGAATATCTCTAGTTGCTTCCTCACCCATAACGTAACCTTCCGGTACCTTTGGCAATTCGTATCTAGGAGGGCTAGTTCTAGTAGGTGTTTCAAGATTTTCAGTTTCAAGCTCATCATCAGTTTCAACAATATCATGATGTGTTTCTCTAAAAATTAGATCATCAAGAAATTCACCTAGTGGCACATTATCATCAAGCAAGGTACTAGTATCATCATAAGCACCATACATAACAGAAGTGGCATCATCAATAACTTGCGACATATCAAGATTAATAGAATGTGGTGGTGTTGCAAGTTTACTTATAACAGAAGGTGAATCTAAAGCAGAGCTAGATGGCAATTCCTTACCTCCCCTCGTCTTAAGAGGGAAAAATCTTAGTCTTAGCGTCCTTCAGATTCTTCATAGTGATAAATTAATAATAATCCCAAGTGACTCAACAAATATAGCTATGCTCCTCGGCAATGGCACCAGAAAAAGGTCTTGATAACCCACAAGTATAGGGGATCGCAACAGTTTTCGAGGTTAGAGTATTCAACCCAAATTTATAGATTCGACACAAGGGGAGCCAAAGAATATTTGTAAGTATTAGCAGTTGAGTTGTCAAGTCAACCACACCTGGAGATTAATTATCTACAGCAGAGTGATCAGTAGCAAAGTAGTATGATAATTTGATAGTGGTAGCAACAGCAGTAGTAATGGTAACAGTGATAACAGTGATTTAGTAGAAAGTGCAACAGTAACAGTAGTAGTAGTAACTTAGAAGAAACAATATAAGATAAATTCATAGGCATTGGATCGGTGACTTGTTGGATGATATACATCATCTGACAGTCATAACCTAGGGCGATACGGCACTAGATCCAGTTCGTAAATATAATGTAGGCATGTATTTCGTAAATAGTCATATGTGCTTATGGAAAGAACTTGCATGACATGTTTTGTCCTACCCTCTCGTGGCAGCGGGGTCCAATTGGAAACTAAGGCATATTAAGGCCTCTTTTTAATGGAGAACCGGAACAAAGCATTAACACACGGTGAATACATGAACTCCTCAAACTACGGTCAGCATCGGGAGTGGTCCCGACTATTGTCACTCCGAGGTTGCCGGATCATAACATGTAGCAGGTGACTATAACTTGCAAGATCGGATCTAGAACATAGATATAATGGTGATAACATAAACGGTTTAGATCTGAAATCATGGCACCCGGGCCAAAAGTGACAAGCATTAAGCATGGCAAAGTCATAGCAACATCAATCTCAGAACATAGTGGATACTTGGGATCAAGCCCTAACAAAACTAACTAGATTACATGATGAATCTCATCCAACTCCTCACCGACCAGCACGCCTACAAAGGAATTACTCACCCCCGATGGGGAGTGTCATGGAATTGGCGATGGAGAAGGGTTGGTGATGACGAAGGTCGAAGATCCCCCTCTCCGGAGCCCCAAACGGACCCCAGATCTGGCCTCCTGATGAAGAACATGAGTTGACGGCAGCTTTGTCTCGTGGAACGCGATAATTCTTTCTCCGTGATTTTTTCTGGAAATATGTGATTTTATAGCGTCGGTTTCCAGGTCTGCGGGGCCACCAGGTGGGGACAACCCACCTGAGCACACTTGGAGTGGGGCGCGCCCTAGTGGGTTGTGCCCACCCAAGTGGCCCCCTTCGGTGGTTCTTGGCTCCAAAATTCTCTTTTATTGTATAAAAATCCTCATAAATTTCGTTTCATTCCGAGAACTTTTATTTTCACACAAAAAACAATCCCATGGTAGTTCTGCTGAAAATAGCGTCAGTCCGGGTTAGTTTCATTCAAATCATGCAAATTAGAGTCCAAAATAAGAGCAAAAGCGTTAGGAAAAATAGATACGACAGAGACGTATCACTAGTCCACCCTAAAGCCAAACCAACACAAGCAGAGGTAGCACTCGCTGCCAGCCCACGAGCAGAGACCGCCACACCATGCGAAGCCTCCAGAACGGGAGAGAGAACCGGAGATGAGCGAGAAACGCACCTACTTCATAGCTAGCCCGCCAATGGCGAGCTGCAACGCGCCCGGAGCACCTGCCCTCAACGCGCTCACCTGCCCTCATTCCGAGTCTTAGCTCGCGGGACAGATCAAAGACCGTCAGATCCGCCGCCGATGGCAACACACACCCAGGCCCGCCACAGCCGTCCGCAGCCGAGGTATATGACTCAGCCGCATCAAGATGTCGCCCTCACGGCTGGGGGACTGACCGCTTGCCACACGCACCGATGGCGGCACCGTAGGAAGAGCCACCATGCCAGATTTGAGAGGCGATGCGCCAACGCCCGCCCCATAGAAGCGGAGCCTGGGGGCGCATCACCAGCTGGCCACGGGCACCACCACCCTCCCCACCGCGCCCGGAGCATGAACGGCGCGCACGGAGGAGCGACGCACCACCGTCGTCACACGATCCCCCCACTCATAGACCAGTCGCTTCGGTGTGCCAGAGCCCCACCGCTGACAGATCCGCGCGGGGCTTTGCCTGGCGTAGGCTGTTGGGCGGCGGCGAGGGGGAGGGAAGCCAATGGTAGGGTGCCACTGCGGTGACGAGATGCGCCGCTGCCTGAGTTGCCGTATGGAGGATGTTGCAGCGTATTTTTTCCTCTCACCTCTATATTATAACACTTTAGCGACTTGTAGGATGTTCGCTGGCGATCTATCATAGGGGTGTGGCGGGGTGGAGGCTTTCGAGCAATCTTTCTTAGGGTGGCAGGCTCATCAACGATCTATCTTAGGGTGATAGGTTTGCGGGAAAAAACTGATATCGTCGACATTAGAGGGATGGCCGCCGGCAGCGGCAACATAATGGTGGGCGGCCGTTGAGGGGAGGGCAAGACGGCTAGGCTGGCGTTGGAGCGTCGTAGGCCACGGGTGGTGGAAGCCGGTGGTACATGGGGTGGGTGGGTAGGGGAATCGGCATGACGGATAGGAGGTTGAAGAATATCATCTCATTGTTGGTTTTGCATCTGACGGTCTGATGAATCGACTGACCAAAAAGTAGTTTCAGTCGACTATCACATATCTTGTCCTATATTTTAAAGCTGAGGTATTGGCCTTTGACCAGCAAACATTTTTTTGGCGAGCTGCAACTACAACTTTGGACGCGGAATAGAAGAAACCGGCAACAACGGGATCGGCGTCTGCGACTGCATCACCGGTGAGCGGACATGCCCCTTCTTCAACAATTCTGGTAGCACCCTGAGTGAGGTCAAAAACTTTCAGTGCTAGACAAACACTAACGCGCTCTTGGCATTCAAGGCGTTTTCACTTAAAGATCATAGTCTGTCGCCTTCCATCATTCTGACTAGTAAAAAGGCCCCTGCGTTGTAATGGGAGAAAAAAATACCACACACTCTTAATTTACAAAATATTGTCTATAATCTGAGAATTTGTAGCTACGACACAAATAAAAATGGTCTTAACCTACAAAAACGCAGTTTAAGATTCTACAGGTGTTCTATTTCAACACAACTTGCATGTAGATTAATCTGTACAAAGAAATGGGTAAGTGATCATGCATTTATTCATGTCATGTTCAAAATGGGGTGTTATTACAAGTGAGTAAAGAAAAACAACAAAAACAAATGATGACTCATTAGCACACTACGGAGACATGTGTGCATCAATGATAGTTTTCAGTTTAAGAATCATCAACTTACGGTAATTCTTGAACACTTTTTCACATGTATATTTCTTAAATACATATAGAGTTATTAAAAAGGTTGTTAAAAAGATATGGGATTTTTTAATCATAAAAGGAGATTTGTTGGTCTAGAAAAGGATATTTTTGTATGGTCTCCTGTGGACGCAGATACCTGCGCCCCTATTTCACCACTATTTCTTGCCATACATGTCATAGGTATGTGTCCCTATTTCATCACTATTTGTATCCTATCAAACTTGTATTTTTTTGCCATGCATGCCTCCTTTTTACTTTTTTTCATGCATGTCCTGTTTTTTCTTCTTCTTATATATAGGAGAATAGCGCAACATCTCATCTTTATCGGATTTCCCTTGCATTTTCTCTTTTATTTCTTTTATAGTGGACATCCCATTTTTATTAGGTCCTTCTTTTATTTCTTATCATGCATGTCCTTATTTATTGGGTGTCTCTAGCAAATTTATCTTCAATTTCTTCTCCAATCCTGATTTTGCTGAGGTGTTCATCCCAATCTGAATAAGTACTGGTATGAAAAAAAGACGGATAATACATTGTTGATTAACATTGCAGCCTAGATAGTATTTTTTAAATTGTTAACAGGTAAAATAATGTCATACTCAGATTCTACATATTTTTCTAATCAAATTCCATATACAACATGTTAAATTTGGAGTTACGGTTTAGAAGATATGAGTATTTTACAAAACATTTGATATATACTGCGGGTTTAATGTCAGAAACAATACGGGGTTTTCTATAAAATAGCAAAACATACTAAGAATACTTTTTTTATCAGTAGTTATAGATATAGATAGATTTCCGGGATATGATTGTTTTCTGGTCGTGGTCCGGCAGTGATCCTAGGAATTGGGTCAACGGCCTGTGGAGGGACAATGCCGTCGTGATAGAGGACGAGAGATCGGTCCGCTTGATCAACCAGTGCCATGATGTCGGATTCCTTGACATCTATGCTTGGAGCAACTCCAACGACACGTAATGGAAACACAGGGTGGGATGAGACCAAGTTCGACGAAAGTGGATTCGAAGCTTCCCGTGGACGGCAGACTGCTCTTGGCATCCAAGATGACACCATCTCAGTGTTTGGTGTTGGCGGCCAAGAATATGACTTGAGGCTGCCCCTGCGCCGGAGCCAAGGCGGTGGCGCCATTAGCGACTTTCTCATTGGAGGAAACCAGTAAAAAATAGCCATTGATTACTGGAGTACAAAATATTCACATAGGTCATTGTTATGAATGAGATGGTTGCAATTTTCATCTCATAGTTTTTCATTGAATCTTTCTGATAAGCAAAGAGTGTTTATGCATCTTAACCGTTATAACTGGAACTTTGTTGCCAATTTTATAATCAAAGAGTCATCTCTGGATTTCAATTGGACTTTTTACATCTATAAATAAACCATGCTTCCTGATATTTAAGGCCTCACAATCATTTGCGCTTTCCAATTTGAAATTGGGCCACCTGATTTTGACTTGGTCAATGATATTTTCTTCTTCTAAAAAATCTCTTCCATTCAATTCTAGTTCAACATACTCCATAATTTTGAAGCTCTTTCATTCGATTGCAGTATTCAATTACGGATGTGGTTCACAATTTTGATCCCGACAACGGTTTTTCAAACTAATCAACAACAACCAGCCCATAAAAACCATATCAGTCCCACGCACACTCTCATATTGTAGTGTAGCACAAGTAATTCCTTTAATTCACTATACTTTCTAATTTTGAAGCTCTCTGATGCGATTAAGGTATTCAATTTTGGAATTGATTCACATTTTGATCGGGTCAATAATTTTTCAAATCAATTAGCAGCAACTGGCCTATAAAATTATATGAGTCGCGCGCACCCTCTCATCAACAAGAAAAAAACGTCAACATGTGATACCATAGAACAAATATAGTACATGCACCAGCCGACATAGAAAAATTCTCCACATAAATACTAGTTCATTAGAAGAGAACATAGAATCACACCATGAAAGGCCCACCAAAACACCACATTATAGATAAAAGGAAAACACACTTGATCATCTCCCTCACTCTCCAAACCAAACATTCCATCAGCTCTAAAATATAAGGTGTATTGGCTTTTTTAAAAATCAAATTCTTTAACTTTGACAAAGTTTAGATCCACAAATATCGACATCCACAATGCTAATTAAATAAAATATGAAAATCCATTTCATGATGCATCTAATGCTATATATTTGGTCAAACTTAACGATGGTTGAGTTTTCAATAAACTAATCACCGTAGGGTTCAAAACACAAGGAGTATTTCTTCTTCTAAAAACCCAACAATACCAACAGCGCATAGCGGGCTCAACCCTTCTAGTATGTATAAAAGGCCAAAATCAACTATTTGTTTTCTAAGAAGATAACTATTCTGGATATTGTATTGCACTCATTTTTTTCTATAACATATATCATGAAATAAAATTAGGAAATGGATATTTTTTATATTTTTCCTATGATCAAAACATGAAACTGTCGCGTTGGCCATGGCCGACGACAATGCGGCCATCCCTCTGCCACTCTTCTGAGTTGGTGAGCATGTTATCGCCTCACGTCCATCTTCCACGCTTGCCACCTTCTTCCCTCGCAGTGCCATGGAATTCCACGCTGCACTCCCTTTTCTTTCATCGTGACACAACCTTGCCGCCTCGGCCATCAGGCTTCCACCTGAGAGTTGATGGAGTTCAGCTGTGGAGGAGCGACTATGATGGGGGAGGTACAACCAAGATGGGAAGGATAAAAAAGAAATGAGAATCCACTGACAAGTGGGTCATATATACATGGAATAAGAAATACAAATCAGTAGTTTATCTAATTTGGCTTTGTAACCTTGCTCTTGAGCCTTTATTTTTTAAACGGCCCTTTAAACCCACTATGTCGTGGTTTTGTCACGGCAGATGTCCTCGTGAAAGGACTTAGTCGTGGAGCCATCGCTACAGGTTAGCTTAAAGGGGTTAAACCAGACAAGGGACACGAGACTTTTATACTAGTTCAGCCCCTTACGATGAAGGTAAAAGCCTACGTCTAGTTGTGATGGAATTGCTGGGGTTTTGATGATTAGGGAGCGAATCCGCTTTGCCTGGCTCTCGAGTTGTTGTTGTGTGTCCATAAACCATTGCCGGGTCGTCCCTTTATATCCATAGGTTGACGCCTGCCGGTTTACAGAGTCCCGTGGCCGGATCATAAACGTGTCCGGCTCGGTCTCTATTCCTTCTAACTTACAATACAAGTTACATATTCATGCCGGTTTATGTCTACAGGCCTTAACCCGCCCTTGGGCCTTAGGCCTTCCTGAAGCGCCACCATCCTTGTCTTCATGGGCCTTTGAATAAAGCAACCATCATGGGGATAATCCAGCCTCTCCTTGCCGGTTTACGCCCGGTGGTAATATCCCCAACATTAGGCCCCAGATTGATTTGAACATGTTCATGTCAATCTTCAACACTTAGAAAAATTCCTCCTTTGCATGTTCACCTTGTTCTTGTAAACCGCCGTGACGTCATCCTCCAGGATCATGATAAATCGCCATGATGTCACTTATTATTTAAAAATTACACATCTCACCTTCAGTTAATGAGCCTCCGACAATCGAGGCAACCGCTCCGTTATATATCCAATTTTCGGGCTCCTTGATTCTCGCGCCTGTCACCTCTCCATTTACCTTATAAATAGGGCCAAGGGTCATTTTCTTTTTTCCCCTTCACCTCCTCGCTTCTTCTTCCTCCTCGCGATGTCCCTGCACCCGAGCGCCGCCGCCGCCATTGAGCTTCGCCTCTGCATCACTGTTGGCCGCTGCATCGACCTGGTTGCATCTGAGAGACGTGGCGCACCTCCGCCACCTCAACAGCTGTTGTAAGCCTTTCCTTCTTTCCTCTGTAGATCCATTAGGATTCATACGGGTTCATGTCGCTCTCCTCGTGTTCTTCGTCAGTCCACAGATAGCAGAGCTCGATCTTGATGTGTTCCGCACAGTAGCTATGGTACTCCTTATCTCGGCCATTTAAACCAAACCTTAAATACCTAATAACTTGATCTAGACCTTTTGTGAACTGCTTCGGAACCAAACCTTTTTAAGTCTCAATATTTCTCCTTTTCCCGACTTACGGTAGATCCAAAATTTCAATGCAATCTTGTGAAACCTGTTTTACCTTACTTAGTTATTCTTGCCTTAGATCTGTATCTTCCTTATCCGCATAGGCGGTTTATCCTTGTAGAAAGTAATCTATCATATACCATTAGTCCCCTTGTAAAAAGCCAACCCCTTTATTTCCGTTGTCATACTCCGGTTTAATAATATGTGTATACCTCTGTTTCTACTTATCGCTTTATCATTCATAATTGTATCAGCCTCTGGTTTACCAATTTCACATACTTGGATTCCTTTTCCCTGTTGTACCTTATGCATCACCATGAATGAATCATAAACCGGCATTATTTTCTTCCCAGCTTTTCACTTGCAATGGCCAAGCAGTTTTATTCCTGCAACTGGGTCCCCTCCCGGGTTACAGAGGAGCAACTAAACGGAATGGTCAAGATTGGTACTTTACCGAAGAAAAATGAAATCCGGTGGCGAGTTCCTAGGCAGAAAATCCTCCTACCCCCAAGCAGGGTGAAGTAGTGGTGTTTGTTGATCACATAGGCCGTGGCTTTAAATCGATGGATCGAAGTTTTTTCGAGATGTACTTGCCAACTTTCAGCTCCACCCTCAAGATATTGGACCCAACTCGATATCCAAGATATGCAACTTTCAAGTTTTTTGTGAAGCGTACCTACAAGAAGAACCAATTGTCGAGCTGTTCAGGGATTTCTTCCATTTAAGCCGGCGCACTGAATTCGTAGATGGAACCAATACTGAACTTGGCGGCGTCTCTATTCAGAACAGTAAAGAAGTTGGGTTTCCTCATGCAAAACTTCACAGTCACCCAAAGGAGTGGAACCAAACTTGGTTCTATTGCAGAGACACCTCTCCCGAAGATGAGAACCCTCTGTCGGGTTACCGTGCACACCGGCTCGCTAATACTCATCCACTTCCGCAACGACTAAGTGCCCAGGAACGAGCCTCGTACGCACCTCAACTCGCCAAGCTTAGAGCCTTCCTAGCCAACGGTTTAACAGGCATGGACTTCGTCCTTTGCTGGATATCCTGGAGCATTTTTCCGTTAAGTCACCGCTCCGGTTTAATGTGTAAGTATACTGGTGACGTTCAAGACTCTCAACGTCATATCAATATCCAGCTAACAGATGAAGAAGTCACTGAGTCTGTGAAGAAAATGTTGAACGAAACGGAAGCTGACTGCTGCAAGACCGGGTTAAGTCCCTTTTACACGCAAAACAAACCGCCCGCTATAAGTATTGTCAGTGCTTCCACTTTACACATGATATTTTTGGACTGTGCAATCTTTGAATTCCCTCCGCCCCTTCTTAAACAGGGTGATGATCCGTTCTGGAAAAACAAACCTCAAGAGAAAGTGGTGAAGCCTTCTCATCCTAAAACAAAAGCCGTCAAGAAAAACACAAAGAGGAAGGCACCTGAACCCATCGGTTTAGAGCTTGACGACGACCCGGATGAACCAGAAGCAGAGGTAGAACTTGTTTCACTTGGTTCACTTTTCATGCATCTCATTAACAATGATATTTATCAGGAGGGCGTTGAAGGCAGCCAAGCTGACGATAAAGAGGTAATTATCCTTTCCTCCAGTTCAGATCCTCTGCCAACACAAAAAAATCAGTCAAGCAGTCCGGAAAGTAAGCTTTTCTCACCCTCTTGATCACTTGGATCCAACATTTATTTTGAAGAAGCAGCAACATGAGGTTCGCCGCACAACCCGGCACAGAGGCCAAACGGTCACTTCGACCGGTTTACCGAATACCCCAGTCTGGAAATGCCGATCTGAGGTCTCACCCACTTCTGACACTTCTTATCCCAAGGCTTGCTATTTCTGACAACCTCTTAATCCGTCTGATTCGAATTATCAGGTGACACCTCCTTCATCCTCTGGTGAGTCCACAGCGACACAACTCCCTCCCCTTAAGACTGTTGCTGGGTAAGTTTTAACTGAATCTGTTGACGCTTTGTATTTGCATGCTGTTTTCATCCTTGCATCTTTTCCTTTTCAGAGCCAAGGCTAGACCCAACAAGAAAACTCGGGTGAATAAACCGTCTGAAGAATTGGTTGTTGAACCGGAGCAAACCACTAAACCGGAAGGTCCTCATGTAGACACTTTTGTTCATGAACCACCCCCTCCGGATCATGATTTGAATGAGCAAACAGACGCTGAAGTAGCAGACCTTGTCGACAAACCGACAAGCCCGATCCATAATGACGATGGACCGCCCAGTACGGCGAAGGCTACCAATATCCCAATAACTCCAACACAGACTACTGGTGACAAGGAAGATGATGTTGTCATCACTGGTGTTGGTCATACCTCTCCTGGCTATCCTGTTGTATTGGCGAAACATAGTGCCAAAGAAGAACGTGCTGCCATGGAGAAAGGCAAGTGGAGCACCAATCTATCAAGCTATGCCCACTTCAGTGCTGAAGAACTCCATTCTGGCTTTCTGAACCGTCTGCACACATATCGTGATTATGAAGCCGGTTTGGTGAATCTGATGAAGGAGCACTATGAGGTAATGACATAACTTTTCCTTTCATATGTCCAATTGCAAATAGCAACTCTAGTAGCCCCCAAGGGCCAGTTTATGATAGAAATCATAAATAGGGACTTTGTAATATCTCAACCCTTGCATACTTATCCTCCATATGTCAGGTGATCCTTTGAAATATGCCGGTACTTTATCATTGTATTCCTGTAGTTTTCATCTGTGTAGTCCCCAAGGGCCGGTTTATATTTCCAAGGTAAACCGGGTCTTTAATCAATGCTTCCATTTTAACAGATGTACATTAGCCCCCAAGTGTCAAGGATAATGCTTGCATTATACTTGAGACTTGCAAAAAAAATTGATGACGGAGCAAATAGGCATTAGCCCCCAAGTACAAAGTGCATAACTTGTTATACGCTTGGTACTTCAAATATACATTGCCCATTGATGATATATCTTGACTTTGTAGGCCGAGCTGAGTAAGAAGGACGCTCAAACTGCTGACCTTCAGGAGAACATTAAATCTCAGCAAGCGGAGGCTTCCAAGGCCAAGGAAGAACTGACTAATACCTTAGCAGCCATGGAGAAGCTGAAGGAAACCTTTAATAAATAGCGTGCAGATTGGGATACTGAGAATGACGGTTTGACAAAGACGGCTGAATACGTAGAAGCAGCCCTGAAGCCGGTGGTTGAAGAACTGACTGGCTTAAAGCAGCAGATTAATGCCATGGCCTCTGCTGTATTTAGTGAGTATCCTCATATAAAGCTTTTCCAATCCATAATATCTTATCAATGGCCGGTTTACTAATGCTTTACCATGACAGGGACCGGCATCACTCATCTGGGATCCGACATGCGGATGAAGCTTAAAGCGGCCTATACTTTGATAGAACAGCTGTATTCTGGATCCCAGTGATCCATTTTCACTACAGCTTATAACAAGCCTCCTCCAACGCTGATAAAATAAACCATCAAAAAGATGGCCATGCTGCCTGCTCGGTTGGATGAACTGAAGAGATCAGCCGCAAGGTCAGGTGCGCTGACCACGCTAATCCGGGCCAAGGCGTGGATTCCAGATCTTGAACCGGCAGATATCAGCAAAGATTATCCTGGTGTGAAGGAAGACGGTCTAGATTTCAACAATGACGATCTCCGAAGGCTGACAAAGGAAATGCGGCCTATAGTAAGCAAATTGGCGGAAGACATAGATCTATCTCATTATCAACCGGTTTATGATGTTGAGGGGAAAGACAGCCATCACTGATTCATGATGTAGAAGATCTTGTTTCGCCGATTCGTAAGAATACTTATGCCCCTGACATTGACCCTTCCAACCTTATTCATGAAGAAGCCATTTTTCACGCCTTAACTAGAATCGATTGGTCAACGATTGATTTCTAGCGAGTGGGTAGGGATGATGAGAATGCACCCGCTCAAGATGACCCTCAATCTTCAATCCGTTCGGATGAAGAATCTTAATCTGGAAGCCATTTTAATCATTTGCCAAACTTGTTGCAACAATTATCCTGTGTGGGCACTAAAGCGCCTTGTAATAGGATAGTTCAAATACTTATCTGTTGATGCCATCGAGCATACTTGTTTTGCTTGACATTGATAACTCGCTATGCCTTTGGGATCTATTATATGCATAATTCACAGTGACTTGATTTAGCTTATTCCTGCAAAAAAAATTGAAAGTGTCCTAACGGTTTACCGCTGGACGGGTCATGGTGCCCAAACATATATATATATATATATATATAACATGGATGCCGAACCAAGGCTGTAATATGTAGATATAAAATAGATGATACCTGTGGTATATCCCGTTTGGCTTACCCACTGTTGTTATAACAAAAGGTGATAACACCAATCTGGAGTGTTGATGACTCCTTGCATCCTTGTCGGTTCATACCGAAATTTTTCGGGTGATGGTAAACACCAGTTTATGCATATAATTGTGGTGACCTATAGTCAAACCAGACCGGAGCAATATTATTGCCGAATTAACATTGACCATGTACTGAAAACTTAGCGTTGAAAGCCATGCCGGGTTGTAATAAACACCGGTTTATCAGAAAATATTCATAAATCCCACATCAAAAGATGTTTAAAACAGCAAATACAAAAGAAATATGCAAGGCTTTTCATGGGCTGCCAGGCCCTAAATCGAGGCTTTTCATGGGCTGCCAGGCCGCTGAGTTAAACCATTTTTCAAAGCCTTTTAAGATGTACCTCAATCTTTAACCAATCATTGTTTTAACTTTGACAAGTTCAGGGTCTATGAGATTGACTTGTCAAACGTTAAATGGGTCATATCAGGTTTACCTGGACTGAGTGGCTTACTTAAAAAGGCAGGATAACCTGGGGTTTTAGGTGAATACACCTGGCTTCCAAGCCTGGCTTGATAGCCTATTACAAAGGTGCAAGCTCATTGTTCTTTGAGAAGCAAGGAGCCCCCAAGTAATATTTGAGCTATGCTTAGTGGTTACCTATGTTTGAGTTGTGCTTTATGCAACAGACTCTCTGTAGCGACCCGACCTCAGACGGTCAAGTCTCTTTGCTTCAGTGTCATCCCTGGATCGGTAATGCTGACACGCACAGTACTCGAAGGATTTATAACAGAGTAGCAATCACACACTTAATACATCGACTGTCTCAAAAGAGAACTTATTACAGTAAATATGGCTTAAGGACATCTAATACGATAACAGCGGAAGGCTTGGAAGATAAAGTGAGTCCATCAACTCCAATGGCATAGCTGAGGTGCATGGCAACGACCTAACGAGCCTTACTCCTCGTCTGAAAAGTCTGCAACATAATACGTTGTAGCCCGAAAATGGGTCAGCACATGGAATATGCTGGCAATATAACACAGTAGAGCAAGAACAGAATAATACTATCACTACATGCACATTTGGCTGGTGGAAAGCTCTACGGTTATAGTTTTGCGAAAAGCCAATTTTTCCCTACAACAAAGGAATAAATTTTATTTTAACTATCATGGTGGTTGAAACATCATTGAGAATGTTCCCCCAACTCAATCCCAATTAGAGTAATTAACAACCCAACAATATTAAATTAGAGTGATGAGATACTTAGGATACTCTAAGTACTAGATACTCAAGATTGTCCATAACTGGGGACACGGCTAACCATGATTAGACTGTGCACTCTGCAGAGGTTTGCGCACTTTTCCCCACAAGACTCGATCGCTACCGTTGGATTTCTCGCACTACATGGTGTTTGAGAAACAGATGACCGAGACATAGTCTTTCAGAAACATTAACTCTTCACTCCGGGCAGACCATACCAAACCTACATCCCTCTACCTTCTGATCCACCTCTTCAAGAGCTCATTTAACTTACTCAACTATGCTAGAGACCATAATAGCTTGCGGCTGCACACGGAAGTTTCTAGCATGAAAATATCTCAGTTCCCTTTGAACCTGGGTGGCGGGCCTAAGGATGATCACATAGGTACTCCGGGATATCCTAGGACAACACTGGATTCTCCAGGTGCCCGACAAGCAATCCACCCAGATGTGTATTTAAGTTGCCACCTTAAGTTGAACCATTAATTAACAATCTCACATCTGTCATGGATACACTCAAACCCAGTCCACGTCTACGAGCATAGCATAGCAATATAAGCAATACGTAGAAATAACTCCCAAGGTTTGAATATAACACGGTAATAGGTTCTACCGCATCAACTACTTCCCAACCCACAAGTTAATCACAACCTGATCATGCAGTGTTTGTGGATTGAAACTAATGCATAAAAACTGAGTATGGAAGGAGTATGATCAATGTGTTACTTGTCTTGCGGACTGTAACACCCCAAAATTTTAACCATGATTTTTTTATTAAAATTTTGCCAGGAAATTAAATTTTTCATATTCTGGATTTTCTTTGACTTCAGAACCATTCTTTTCTTTGATATTGTGGAGTTTTTACCCCAAGTGAAAACTATCCAAATATATTGTTGGACTTGTTTATCTTCCCAGGACCATTTCTTTTGATCAGTGGAATTATTTCTGAATTTATTTTTCCCTAAATTTTATTTCCCTTAAAATGGTTTTTCATTAGTGTCAGAGCCTCTTTTGCACTGCAACCCTTTGATAAATTTATTTAAAATTCCAACCAAAATTTGGGGATGTCATGTGATGTATTTAAATCACTTTTATGCAAAAATATCTTCTATTCATTGGACATTTTGAGCTCTGCACCAAACTTTTAAATCTGGTCCAGTTGGTAATTTTGCACTACAACCTATTTAAATATTTCTTTAAAGCCTTCACCAAAATTAGGGGATGTTAGTAGGAGTATATTATTCAACTTTATGCAAAAACCCACTGATGTTCTTTGAAAATTTTGAGTAAATCATCCTCATCTTCATTCTGGTCCAGCTTGGTGAATTGTATTGCATCTATATTTTCTCTTGCTCTTTTTCCCATGGGATTTGCCCTGCTTGAAGTACACCCTACCAAACCCTCAAGTCCAGGAGGTTGGACCCATTGAAGCACTTTTGGTACATCAAATAATACCATTTTCTTTCTGTCCAGATTTGATTTTCTCAAAAACTTGCACTAACAAGTTTCTAACTTTGACCAACTAACCTTGCCACCATCACCTACATCTAAAGAGACCCTAATCTGGAGATTTTGGCCACCCCAAGAGTTACCTAGATGCCCTGTTAATTGCCAACCTCGCTCAAGCACTCTGGGCCACCCTGGCATTCTGTCGAGCATGTCGCATGCGTGCTCTGGGCACGCCCAGAGCGCACGTTTTGCACGCGCGCGCGCAACCGAGCCGCCGCGTTCGCTACCCCCGCGCCCTGGCCTTTGCTCGCCTCCAGAGCCACGCCCCGCCCTCGACCACTCGCCAGAACACTCCAAGCCGCCTTGGCGCCCTACAGCGCCGCCGCCAAGGCCCTCTTGGCGGCACGCCGGCGTCCACAGTACGCCTCTGCCATGGACGGCACCAGCCGAGCTACAAATCCTCGCCAGCTGCCCTCGTGAGCAGGCCGTCCTTATCTCCAAGCTCGTCCGCTAGCACCGACCATGCTCCAGCCGTCGCCACATTGCCCTGACGCTACAGAGGTGGTCGGTCGGTGATCTTATCCCCGGCAGTGGCGGAACCGACCTTCCCCGGCTATAAATGGCCCCAGACCTCGCTCGCGCATCCTCAGGCAAGCCGTAGAGTGCACCCCCCCCCCCCCCCCCGCTCAAATTCTTCAGAAACCACCGTCCTCCCCGCCTCCGGCAACTTCGGCCGTCGCCGTCCCTCGGCTATATTAGCCGTAGCCGGAGCCCCCTAGTCCTTCCAGCGCCACCATACGACTTCCCTCGACCTTGCGAAGCCACTCAACCCCTCATACGCGATCGAGAAACACCATAGCCCCGACCCCCAAATACACCTGAAGCCATCCCCGCCGTGGAGCTCACCGCCGGTGACTCCCACCATCCCTGCCAACCTAGCAACCACCGGGAGGATCGCCCCAGACTTGAAGGCAAGCATTCTTGAACCCTGGCATAATATTATTGTGTGTTGTTTGATACAGCTACAACACACCTTGTCTCAGAGTTTTCGCTACTTTATGTGATGATATGACCCTACTCATAAGTGCATATTGATGACCCCATGCTATGGAAATTTTGATATGTTGATAGTAATTACCCTCGCATGCTTTTCGTGCCTATCAGGAGGAAGCTGGGAAAGTCTCTGTCTTGGGTAGACACGAGCTTGCCTCCGGTCTTCGTTGAGACGGTTGTGTCCGATATTGCATAGTGAGGAATGATGAGTGGTGATTGTGTCTGTTGGCTGAAACATATTTGTTATGCTAACCATGCAGGGAATACGTGAACCTCCCGAGTCGACCATAGATCGAGTCTTGTTCCGGTAACCCCCATACTTGTTTCGTGCTACCACTTTTCCCTGCCATAAGTAGGGTACGGTTTAGTAAGTTGTCAACCCCTTTCCTAGCACACACCGTACATAGAGGCCATGGTGGAAGATACCGGCTGCATCCGGTAGGTATGCGACCTGTTCCGGGGGCATGGGTGTTTTCGGTTGTAGCCGAAGGGGTAGCTCCCCTAGTTTGCGCGCGGTATAAATTTTGTGATCCCATGCTAGTCGAGGTTGTAGCCTCCCCACTTAGAGTTTTGCTTATCAGGTGTCAAGGGTGATTCCAGACACCGGTGAGTTAGGCTGGTGTGTGCGGTCAGGCGTGTTTTCAACTAAAAGACCATAGACGGAATTAGTCCCGAAGGACTAAAGAAATCCGTTACTCATGGGTAAAGAGTACACTCTCTGCAGAGATTATATCTATTCGAATAGCCGGGTCCATGGTTAAGGATTACAGTCTGGGATGGGTCAAGTGTCGGTCTTAGTGTCGGTCTTCGGAGGAAAAACTGCTAAACCGAAACATGGATCATGACCTGCGACACATGATGATTATAATTACTATTACTATGGGCTAACCATTTACATTATTTGATTTATTGAGTATCCCTGGGACGGTTCTACCTCCTGGATATTCACCGTGATCATTTTATTATAAGCCCTTTATGTGGTGTCGCTGAGAGGCCCAACTGTGGCATGCTTGTTATTTAAATTACTTTATAAGCCCTTTATGTGGTATCGCTGAGACGCCCGACTGTGGCATGCTTGTTATTTAAATTACTTTATAAGCCCTTTATGTGGTGTCACTGAGACGCCCGACTATGGCATGCTTGTTATTTAAATTACTTTACAAGCCCTTTATGTGGTGTTGCTGAGACGGCCGACTGTGGCATGCTTTATATTATCTGATTGCATATTCATATTTGACATGAGTAACCTGCTTGCATGAATCACGATTTTTATTTGTGACTGATGTTGTGATCACGAAACATTTTAGGGCATGGTTACTATTTATTATATTATACTTGTGTTCATAATGTTTGTGAGTACATTCAAAAGTACTCACTGGCTTGTCCCTGGCTATTGTCTTGGCCAGATTTCTCGCATGGAGAGGAGCGTTGTGATTACAGCCCCGGAACCTACACAATGGTGATAGCAGCCTCGTGAAGATAGGAGTTACCCTGGTCAGCTGTTCCTGTGGGAAATGGAGTCCCATGGCCACTGATGAACCTCAAACCGCTTCCGCCATCAACCACTAGAAACCATTTTGTTGTACTCATGGGCCAGAATGGTCTTGTACTACATATAATGTACTTTGCTTGGAGTTTCTATATCAAGTTGGTGCCTCATCAGCTAACAGTAATCCTGGGGCTGGTGAGCACAAGGGCCATTTTCTGGGAAATTAATGTCCCTAGAAACCGGTCCTGACAAACTTGGTATCAGAGCCAGGCTGACCATTGGCTAATCCTATCTTAGCCAGGTCGAAAAACCTAGGTTAACCAACCCACCAGACCTTAACCTAACCCCGGCCAAGCTTCTCGTGTAAGATAGCCACACAATGACCCGACACCTTTTGGCAGTCGGTGCCCAACCTATCAACCTAGCCTGTCGATCACGCGTCAGTGACCGACACCTGAATTGTCTCATTCGCAAGCGTGCGAAGAAAGACTCCGTCCCCTTTTTCTATAAAAAGGGCATGCTAGCCTCAACCCAGCACAGCACAGCCTCTACCCCAAACCGATCTAAAATGCCAGGACCCATTGTTCACAATGAGACCACAGCAACCAACCTTGGAAGTTTTGTGACCGTACTAGCAAACCTCACCCGCCGTGCCTTTGCATTAGAAGAGCCCCCAGAATATGTTGTGTACCAAGGGCCCATGAGCGGTGAGAGCCGTCAGTTCTGGGCCACTGCGCACATCTATGGTAGGGGTCTATCGCCAGAACGCCCCTACAGGTTCACCGGAAGGACAACTTCCTTTGAGCCACAAGCCATCCAACTAGCTGCTCGGGAGGATATAGTTCAACTCCGGCACTTGTCGCCCGGAGTTAACTGTCGCTCGTTATACTACTACCCCAGCTGAGACAGGTATGGTAGGCCACCCCAGGTTGCCAACGGAGATCTCGAGACGGACCCGGCATCATTACATCTGGTGCACTATGTAAGTGCACTAGAGGAACTGTTCGATCAAATCACCCTTGATCTGATCGCGGCTCGAGGAGAACGGGTTCGCCGAGCCTCGGCAAGAAGAGAAGATGAGCCCGACGCCAACAACCCAGTTGTGCTGTTCGGACAACCGATCAACTCCTTGAGGTCTGCCTAGCCATCGACCAAGGTGCTTTGATGTCCCCAGAAGTGCTTCATCGCCTTTTGGGAACACGCCCCAACAGGATTGTGGCCAACAATCCCCGCGATGGTCATCATCGCTACCCCGACCCTGCAGTTCCTCAACCCCCTCCAGCTAACCCCGACGGTGAAGCCAATGGAGAAGCCTCGACATCCACAAGGCACGCCCACTTAGATATGAACAAGGTGGACTAAGTCACTCGAATAGTACCGAGTCTTAGAATGTCGCCCTGTAATTGTGTGATCTTGTACCACCATAATTAAATGATATCTGCTTGTGCGCCCCTGTTTTTTTATAGTAGCCATGCATGAGGGCGTTGGCACGCGGTTATTTCTTTTTGTTTTTGTTATTCCAGAAGTAGCTACCAAAAACCACCCCCGACGACACCCACAGTAATGCGTCGCTTTTGTGAGATATGGGCATATGTGGCATTGACCCCGACCCCCCCATAGAGCAGAACCGACAAACTAGTTGCCCCTCACCGCGGTAAATAACCCAGCCCGGTTGCTTTATAAAAGGCCACCTCGTGACCTTGCCAAGTACACCTCACCTTGAGCACAACCCTCACAGCCATTTCTCGCCATGCCAAGCCCTAGCATTTATCTGAGAACCCCAGATGCAACCCTAGGTAGTTTTATTAAAATATTGTGGGACTTTACCTGCAGTACCATGAGTGCTACCCATCCACCCCAGTACGAGTTGCTCAAATCGAGGATCACCCCTTCCACCTCGAAATATTGGGCAGTAGTACACATCCCTCCCGCAAACCCAAACCAAGACCCAACGGAAGTCTCCTTCGTGGGAAAATCTATGCCGACTCCGCATATGGCCATAGAAGCTGCTACGTACGAAGCACTTGCTTGTCTTTGATTCGCGGTACCCTATGCCAGCGATCAAGGGTATTATTACTTCCCGAGTCGTGCAGCACCCGGAGAAGTAACATCTTTTCCCGGGGGCGAATTGAGAGAGACCCAGTACTGGCCAACCTTGCCCAGTACGTCATTGCTCAAGAGCGTCTGACACAGCGAGTAATGGGTTATCTCCACAGCCTCTCTGATTTAAATCCTCAGATCGCCATTGGCAGACCACCGAGGCCCGACTAGGAGAGACGCGTTCATCGACTAGTCAATCCGCTTTCCCCGATAGAAGAAGAGTGTGCCCCAGTACCAGAGATGTTTTCTCGGGACCCCGTCCAATTACTATTTTCATTGTAGACGTCACCACTAGGTTCATTGTTCCAACATTTATTTATGGGTTGTAACTTATGCGTGGTATCCTGAGTTTGTGCGGCGAATAAGTTATTTGGTTTCAATTATATGAGTAGTTTTTACTGCTATTAATTTTGATCTAACTATTTTCACTCGCGATAAATCCCGGAGTGAGATTCCTTTTCCCTGAGTTGCTGCAGCGTATATCTCCTCGCGACATAGATTTTTATTCACGCAGCCCCACGGCAGCAGACTCACAACCACAACCACCCGAACACAAGCACTAATTGCAAACCACGTACCCTTGTTGCATCTAACTGATCACCTCCCTAACACACCACAGTCCCTGAAGGAGAGATTAGTGGGTAATCATCCGGGTGCAAGTTACCTCCAGCACACCGACAGTAGTTAGCACCCGACACCACACCTAATACTCATGATCACCGCCACCGCGGAGAGCCAGCACTCGAGCGGCAGCATCACGGCGATCATCGAGGATCATCGCGCACAAGAGCACAGAGAGCCCCAGCAATGCCGCCAGCCCTCCGCACACCAGGATCATGTACTAGTCCGGCACCGCCCCCACCATTAGAGCCTCGTCTCGAGCTTCTGTAAATGGAAATGGAGAAGAAGGAAGGAGAAGGAGAAGCGAGGCCAGGTGTGAGGAAGAAGCTCGGTCATTTTATAGCTCGAGATTGGTGTACGGTGGGCGAAGTCCACCAGCGCCGCTCGTCGCTCGATCGCCGGTGTTCGGAGGCGAATCCGCGAGCAGTGCCGACAACACACTGGCCTGTGAGGTGAGTGCACACTGCACCGGCAGCTAGCACGCCGCGCACTATCGCGGTACGGCCTAGATGCCCTATGCGCTAGACGTCGCCGGTGGAGAAAGCGCGGGAAAGCGCGCGGGAGAGAGGAGGAAGAGAAAGCCAGAGGTAGGAGAAGAGACTGACAGTGGACCCGGGGTCCACCTGTCAGCTAGAGGGAGCACTGTGCTCTCGGGTACGACCAGTGTATTTTAGAAATTTAGAATTTAATTCTAAATTTACTGTATCCAACGTAGAAACCTCTCATTTTTCCCAAACCATGGATTTTTTTCACGCAGAGCTAGTGTTCCACACTGTAGTTTTACACCACGTATTGCCCTCTCACTGTAGCCATTTTTTATTGCATCAGTAAGATGGTTATTTTTTTGTGATTTCTCGTTGAGATAGTAGCAGTAATTGTTTTCAAGCAGCCCTTAGCAAATCTAGAGGACGAGATTTTTCTTAAGGGGGGTAGTGTTGTAACACCCCAAAATTTTAACCATGATTTGTTTATTAAAATTTTGCCAGGAAATTAAATTTTTCATATTCTGGATTTTCTTTGACTTCAGAACCATTCCTTTGATATTGTGGAGTTTTTACCCCAAGTGAAAACTTTCCAAATATATTGTTGGACTTGTTTATCTTCCCAAGACCATTTCTTTTGATCAGTGGAATTATTTCTGAATTTATTTTTCCCTAAATTTTATTTCCCTTAAAATGGTTTTTCATTAGTGTCAGAGCCTCTTTTGCACTGCAACCCTTTGATAAATTTATTTAAAATTCCAACCAAAATTTGGGGATGTCATGTGATGTATTTAAATCACTTTTATGCAAAAATATCTTCTATTCATTGGAGATTTTGAGCTCTACACCAAACTTTTAAATCTGGCCCAGTTGGTAATTTTGCACTACAACCTATTTAAGTATTTATTTAAAGCCTTCACCAAAATTAGGTGATGTTAGTAGGAGTATATTATTCAACTTTATGCAAAAATCCACTGATGTTCTTTGAAAATTTTGAGTAAATCATCCTCATCTTCATTCTGGTCCAGCTTGGTGAATTATATTGCATCTATATTTTCTCTTGCTCTTTTTGCCATGGGATTTGCCCTACTTGAAGTACACCCTACCAAACCCTCAAGTCCAGGAGGTTGGACCCATTGAAGCATTTTTGGTACATGAAATAATACCATTTTCTTTCTGTCCAGACTTGATTTTCCCAAAAACTTACACTAACAAGTTTCTAGCTTTGACCAACTAACCTTTCCACCATCACCTACATCTAAAGAGACCCTAATCGGGAGATTTTGGCCACCCCAAGAGTTACCTAGATGCCCATGTCATTCTGTCAAACACCCTGTGTGCATAGCCAGTTTTGGCATGGCTTTTAGTTTGCATTATAAACTTGATCCCCTGACCTAACCACCACGTCCATTAATCTCCTTACAAACTCTAACCTAGTCCTGTTAATTGCCATCCTCGCTCAAGCACTCTAGGACACCCTGGCATTCTGTCGAGCATGTCGGGTGCGTGCTCTGGGCGCGCCCATAGCGCATGTTTTGCACGCGCGCACGCAACCGAGCTGCTGTGTTCGCTACCCCCGCGCCCTGGCCTTTCCTCGCCTGCAGATCCACGCCCCGCCCTCGACCACTCGCCAGAACACTCCAAGCCGCCCTGGCGCCCTAGAGCGCCGTCGTTAGGGCCCTCTTGGTGACACGCCGGCGTCCACAGTACGCCTCTGCCATGGACGGCACCGGCCGAGCTACAAATCTTCGCTAGCTGCCCTCGTGAGCAGGTCGTCCTTATCTCCAAGCCCGTCCGCTAGCACCGACCCTGCTCCAGCCATCGCCACGTCGCCCTGACGCAACAGAGGTGGTCGGCTGGCAATCTTATCCCCAGCAGCGGCGGAACCAACCTTCCCCGGCTATAAATGGCCCTAGACCTCGCTCGAGCATCCTCAGGCAAGCCGTAGAGTGCACCCCCCCCCCCGCTCAAATTCTTCAGAAACCACCGTCATCCCCGCCTCCGGCAACTTCGGCTATCGCCGTCCCTCGGCTAAATTCGCCGTAGCCGGAGCCCCCTAGTCCTTCCAGTGCCACCATACGACTTCCCTCGACCTTGCGAAGCCGCTCAACCCCTCAAACACGATCGGGAAACACCATAGCCCCGACCCCCAAATCTACCCGAAGCCATCCCCGTCGTGGAGCTCGCCCCCGGCGACTCCCACCATCCCTGCCAACCTAGCAACCACCGGGAGGACCGCCCCAGACTGGCGGATCCATCCCCGCCCTCAGAACCCCGTGGGGAGTCGCCGTTCGACGACGGCGATCGCCGAAGCCCTCCTCGGCTCAGCCAGGGGAGAAAGAAGAGTGCGGGCGACTGGTCAAACCTGACCAGTGGGCCCAAGGGACCCACTGTCAGTGACCCCGAGTCGGCCCGCGCTAGTTTAAGTGGACGTGTAAACCCCGAAGTACGTCTCCTCCGTCTCGAAAGCGCATTCTATTCGAACCGTTTTTCTTTTTTCTTTTTTAATTAAATACAGATTTTTGACTAAACTTTGACTGGCTATAACTTTTTAAATATAAGTTCAAATGACTTGATTCTTTTTCTGTTGTTCCTACAAATTTGGTATAGTTTATTTTCATATTTATTTGAAAATTTTCCAAACAACCTTTTTGTACTGTTTTGAAAATATGTGTTGATTTCAAATTTTCTTAAATAGGATTTTTGAAGAAGGAAGAAACTTTCAAAAGTTTTGGAATGCACCCTGCCTCTCCACAACTTGAAGGCAAGCATTCTTCAACCCTGGCATAATATTATCGTGTGTTGTTTGATAGAGCTACAACACACCTTGTCTCGGAGTTTTCCCTACTTTATGTGATGATATGACCCTACTCATAAGTGCATATTGATGACCCCATGCTATGGAAATTTTGATATGTTGATAGTAATTACCCTCGTATGCTTTTCGTGCCTATTGGAAGGAAGCCGGGAAAGTCTTTGTCTTGGGAAGACACGAGCCTGCCTCCGGTCTTCGTCGAGACGGTTGTGTCTGATACGGCATAGTGAGGCATGATGAGTGGTGATTGTGTCTGTTGGCTGAAACATATTTGTTATGCTAACCGTGCAGGGAATACTTGAACCTCCTGAGTCGACCATAGATCGAGTCTTGTTCCGGTAACCCCCATACTTGTTTCGTGCTACCACTTGTCCCTGCCATAGGTAGGGTACGGTTCAGTAAGTTGTCAACCCCTTTCCTAGCACACACCGTATAGAGAGGCCATGGTGGAAGATACCGGCTGCATCCGGTAGGTATGCCACCTGTTCCGAGGGCATGGGTGTTTTCGGTTGTCGCCGAAGGGGTAGCTCCCCTAGTTTGCGCGCGGTATAAATTTTGTGATCCCATGCTTGTCGAGGTTGTAGCCTCCCCACTTAGAGTTTTGCTTATCAGGTGTCAAGGGTGATTCCAGACACCGGTGAGTTAGGCTGGTATGTGCGGTCAGGCGTGTTTTCAACTAAAAGACCATAGACGGAATTAGTCCCGAAGGACTAAAGAAATCCATTACTCGTGGGTAAAGAGTACACTCTCTGTAGAGATTATATCTATTCGAATAGCCATGTCCATGGTTAAGGATTACAGTCTGGGATGGGTCAAGTGTCGGTCTTAGTGTCGGTCTTTGGAGGAAAAACTGCTAAACCGAAACATGGATCATGACCTGCGATGCATGATGATTATAATTACTATTACTATGGGCTAACCATTTACATTATTTGATTTATTGAGTAACCCTGGGACGGTTCTACCTCCTGGATATTCACCATGATCATTTTAGTATAAGCCCTTTATGTGGTGTCGCTGAGACGGCCGACTGTGGCATGCTTGTTATTTAAATTACTTTATAAGCCCTTTATGTGGTGTCGCTGAGACGCCTGACAGTGGCATGCTTTGTATTATCTGATTGCATATTCATATTTGACATGAGTAACCTTCTTGCATGCATCACGATTTTTATTTGTGACTGATGTTGTGATCACGAAACATTTCAGAGCATGGTTACTATTTATTATATTATACATGTGTTCATTATGTTTGCGAGTACATTCAAAAGTACTCACTAGCTTGTCCCTGGCTATTATCTTGGCCAGATTTCTCGAGTGGAGAGGAGCGTTGCGATTACAGCCCCGGAACCTACACAATGGTGATAGCAGCCTCGTGAAGATAGGAGTTACCCTGGTCAGCTGTTCCTGTGGGAAATGGAGTCCCATGGCCACAAATGAACCTCAAACTGCTTCCGCCATCAACCACTAGAAACCATTTTGTTGTACTCATGGGCTAGAATGGTCTTGTACTACATATAATGTACTTTGCTTGGAGTTTCTATATCAAGTTGGTGCCTCATCAGCTAACAGTAATCCTGGGGCTGGTGAGCACAAGGGCCATTTTCTGGGAAATTATTGTCCCGAGAAACCGGTCCTGACACGGACGATCCGCAAAACCTAGGGACTCGTAGTAGCATGCTTCGCACTCCGGGAATTCTATCGCAAACAGACAATAGCATACATAAGCAATCAAGCAAAGAAGCACGGGTAAATCTCAAATAAGAAGATTTAACTAGAAACTTCAACTTAAGAACTCCGGTTTGTGAAAAGAATCAAATCAAACGGAGCAACGAAACTCAAACTGCGAAAGGTACAAGATCCTTTTACTAATCTGGACTAAAGTCAAATTTTACCATACCAAAATCATGTTCAAGTTAGTTAAACAGAAAGAGGGTTTCGAGACAAAGATCTAGGCACTTGAATCGCCTGATTCCGATAAACGAGCGAAAAGATAAACTAAAACGACAATCGGATTAGAAATCACGACTGAAAATAATCGTGGAAAAATCTGAGAAAAAGAAAACTGACGAACGAATGTTCATTCTGTATAACTAACGAGGGAAAACAGTTTGTTAAAACGATTGTACGGATGAATGTCCGCTATATAAACTAAACCAAGAAAACCGGTGAACCGATCTAAAAAACGAACTAGGGTTTCTAAAAAAACCGGATCAGTTTTTAAAAAATCCAAACGGCAGCGAGGCGTATACCTCCGGCGAGGTCCGGCGAGGCGGGGCCGCGGCTCCGGCGAGGCGGGCTGCGGCGGCGGGTTGCGCGGGCGGTGGCGGCACAGCAACAGGCGACGACGGCGGCGCTACAGAGCGACGCGGCAACGAGCGACGGCGGCAGCGCTGCAGAGGCGGCGGCGCGCAGAGGCGGTGGCGGCGGCAAAGGCGGCGGCGGCGCTGCAGGCGGGGCGGGGCAGGCGGCGGGGTTGGTGGTGGTGGGGTGGGGGGTCCGGTGGCGGGGTATTTAAGGAGGGGGCTGCTTGGGGGTGGGGGCAAGCGGCGTGATGTCTACTACACAACCTTCTTCTTGTAGACATTGTTGGGCCTTCAAGTGCAGGGGTTTTTAGGACAGTAGCAAATTTCCCTCAAGTGGATGACCTAAGGTTTATCAATCCGTAGGAGGCGTAGGATGAAGATGATCTCTCTCAAGCAACCCTGCAACCAAATAACAAAGAGTCTCTTGTGTCCCCAACACACCCAATACAATGGTAAATTGTATAGGTGCACTAGTTCGGCGAAGAGATGGTGATACAAGTGGTATATGGATGGTAGATAAAGGTTTTTGTAATCTGAAATTATAAAAACAGCTAGGTAACTAATGATAAAAGTGAGCATAAACGGTTTTGCAATGATAGGAAACAAGGCCTAGGGTTCATACTTTCACTAGTGCAAGTCCTCTCAACAATAATAACATAATTCACTACAAAACAAATACACTTCCGTGATGATACGCGTTTGTCACCGTAGGTCACTTTTTTTGTCATGCATGTACATCCATGACAAATTTATGACAGAATCAAGATAGTCATACATGTGATGTCGTAGAAGTGTTCCATGACATTACCAAAATTATCATCACGGAAGTGTCCACTTCCATGACGATAAATCGCGCGTCACAGAAGTGCTTTCGTCAAGGGTGACCGGCACGTGGCATCCACCGTAATGGAACGCCGTTAAGCTATCGGGTCAGGTTTTGGATCCGATAACCCGTTAACAGCCCCGACCAATGGGGATTTTCCACGTGTAAAATCATCATTGGCTAGAGGAAACACGTGTCGGCTCATCGTCGGGACAGATGTCATCCACTCACTGGACAGAAGGCGCCTATGATACGTCGACACGTGGCACGGCCCAACAAGTTTAAATGGGCCGGCCCAACTAAAGGCCCACAAGATTTTGCGGACCATAATGGGCCGGCCCAGCTAAAGGCCCACGAGATTTTGCGGACCATAATGGGCTGGCCCAGCTAAAGGCCCACAAGATTTCGCGGGCCATAATGGGCCGGCCCAGGTAAAGGCCCACAAGATTTTTGTGTGCCATAATAGGCCGGCCCAGGTAAAGGCCCACAAAATTCTTGCGGATCATAATGGGCCGGCCCAGCTAAAGGCCCACGAGATTTCGCCGACATTAATGGGCCGGCCCAGCTGTAGGCCCACAAGATTTTGAGGACCCTAGTAGGCCGGCCCGTTAACTGGCTGCCATGTTTTGGGCCAAATGCCGGCCCATATTTGATACGGTCTATTAATGGCCTGCCACGCTCCGGGCCTAATAGTGGCCCATATGAGATCCGGCCCGTTAAAAGCCTACCACGTTCTGGGCCAAATTACGGCCCAGATCAGGTCCGGCCCTTTAAGAGGTTTTGGGCCTAATTATGGCCCATATCAGATTCGGCCCGTCAACTGGACACTATGCTTTTGGGCCCACTTGCTAAAGGCCCACTTAGTAATTCGGCCTGATATTAGTTTTGGCCTGTTAAGGGCCCGTTTAACATTTCGGCCCTATATTAATTTCAGCCTGTTAAAAGCCCGTCATATAGTTGGGCCTAACTACGGCCCGGTTTGCATCCGGCCTGCTCGCAGCCGATATCTGATTGGGCCAAACAAGGACCGAGACAATTTTTCGGCCTGTTAAAAGCCCGTGATTTGATTCGCACAATCATGGGCCGGGGTTCATTTCGGGCTGCTGCCGGCCCGTGAGCTGATCGGCACGTTTCAGGCCCAACCTACATCGTGATTGCATGACGGCCCGATTATGTACCGTAATTTTACGGTTTGGCCGGTTTACTGCGAAGACAGGATATATATACAGTAAAATAACTGCAGCATCGTGAATAAGAAAAAACCTATACTATACAATAAAGAAATTACGGCATATTACATCCACTGGGCATCAAAGTTCGCCACTATGATAATAAAGCACAAGCAGACAGCAGATTACATACACTGGGCATCAAAGATCGCCACCAGTGCAAATAAACACGCCGACAAAATAATATACAAAACCGACAGCACTTCAATAGAGTTCAAGAAAGGTTAGCCCTGCTGGGGAGCTGCAGCGCAAGCAGCTGAGCAAGATGATGAGACTGCGCTTGTTCAACACTTATATCTTCCTCACTCTGAAAGATAAACAAGCAGACAGATGACAGGTTTTGCACATAAAAGTATCAGTGCTGACAATTCATCACATTTCTTACTGACGAATAAAGTGACACAGTTTAAATTTGCATTAACACAATATGGTATTGTTCAGGTCAAGACATGGCAGGAAATGACATTGTGAAGGAGTTGGCAGCTTCACGACACCACTGGATTACAGATCAAGAACTCATAAGTATCAATGGTTAGTGTGCTGTCAATTTATACCATTTCAGATTGGCAAATAAAGAGACGGTTTAAATAATAGTAGAATGATATGACATTTTTCATAGTTAAGACATTGCAGAATATGACATTGTGCTGTAGTGGGTAGGTTCACCACACCACTGGATTACAGATGAAGAACAGAAGCATACATGCAGTGCAAAAGAAGATCACTTGCTCTGTATAGTTTAATTTACATGGTATGAAGAAGGAACTTGGTTGTACAACTGAAAACTTAAATTGAGAAAGGACGAACTTTTGTTTATGAACTACATATAATAAACTTTAAACAAGCAATTTGATGCAAACACCAAAAATAAACAGCTGTTGCAGTCATGCCTAACCAAATATATACAACAAAGTTTGAAGGCTTGAGATGGACAAACTTACATTATTGGTGAAGACAGGCTCTATAAAGGCCTTGTCCATGCTGATGGGGGGGGGCAATTCAAGAAGTTTACCACAGAATCTTCTTCAAAAGCATTGCCTTTATTCTACATTTTGTTAAGAGTAAATATAGATGTGATAATATACGAAAAAATGGAGAATATTTAAGATAAGATGAAGAGTGATGCTACATAACCAAGTAGCTATAAATGTAAGTGCAGCGATACAGGCAAAAGGTACAGCCAAGAGCAATGCACAGCTAAACTTCTTCAGTACCAACCTTATGGTAAGAGTAAATATAGATCTGATGTGTAGAAAATGGAGGGCAAAGGAAAATAAGCTGCAGAGTGATGGTACATGAACAACTACCTGTCATTATAAGTACACTGATAAAGGACAGCATGTACTTACAAGAACAATGCAGAGCTAAAAAACATTGGCATTGGATATATTCTACACTAATGTAACCATTCATACAGATCAGATAATTTGGAGCGAACAATTGATAAGCAAGCTATCATGCATACTGCTGTCACATAATGAACCAGGTATGTATGCAAGTACAGTGATACAGGACAACAGGTACTAACAAGAGCAAAGCAGCGGGCAGCATATTTGCGATATCCTGTCGTTCTTGTCAAACCGGAATTCTTCTTCGAGCAGATTTCCTGCAAAAAAGATCCGTAAGGCACATGCGGAAAAGTAGAAGTTCAAATTGTCATGTGATTTCATAGACAGTACCTCATCCTGGGAACGAGACCAGTGCATAACAAGGTTTTTCCATTCAATGTCTTCTAAATTTAGCACAGGAGACTTCACCGGAAATTCGTTTATAGACTTGCCATCAAAGTGTGATTTCCTCAGGTAACACCGATACTGCTGCAATGCTTCCTTGAAAAGCACAAGCAAGCTTTGCTCGTCATGACTATCCAGATTGACCCTCGCCTAGTTACAACAATGTAATGTAAATCATTGATGTGTTCAATCAGCAGAAAACAGGAAAATAATAGCCATGAATAATAGCACTTACACGTAAGTTGGACAGGAAGATGTGAAAATGGTGTTTGTCTTCACAATAATCTTCCCATGATGGGAATATATGCACGTAGTCCCTAACAACATTGAAAGCATTGTCTTTTAAACTGGGAATAAATGGAATGGGGTTCCAATCTGCAGGAATTGGCCGTCTCTGCAGTTGGGATAGGTCTTCGGCCGGTGGACTTGCTGTACTTTTTGCTGGAGTGGGATTTTTCTGTGGTACAGCTGGTGCTATGGCAAATGAAATCGGTATACCTTTTGCTGGAGTGCAGGTCCTGTGTGGTGGGGCTAGTGGTGTGGCCAGTGAAGTATGGGTACAGTCTGCTGGAGTCGGTCCTACGTTTTGTGTCACTGGTTGTACAACCAATATAAGTGGGGTGCTGTCTGATTTCTCCGGCACCACCACGTTTTTCAAGGACTTTGCTGGTGCTCCTTCAGGTTCGGCAATCACCCTCTTCCTTTTTGATGTCTGATGCACAAGAACATCATTTGAGTGGAAAAACATGGTATGATGACAGATGGAATATGTATTGATAATGGATGGGCATGGCATCTCGACATATATGATGAGTAAACTAAGCAGATGGCGGTGCAACAAAGTAGAAGAAATGCAAGACAACATATGCAAGATACCCGCAATCAATAAAACATTGCCAAATTAGAACAGGCACCTTGATGGGTGAACAGGACAGGCCATCTGCCTTTGACTCCTCGAGGTTAGAATAGTCATTAGGATCATATTCTGAACAAGAATCAACAGGTGGGGAGCGTATGAGTTTCATTGCATCCAGAATGGCACTCAATGCCTTGGTGCCAATTTTGTAAGTCATTGCAGTGTTTAGCTTCAAGAGTGGACTGCTGCTAGTGCGACACAAAGCAGCTACACAGATCATAGTGTAGATATAACGGGAAAACCTTAAGCATCAGAGTAAAATCAGCAAAGTGGAACTTGCTGGAATATATGTGCTAGTATTGCCGGTACGGCTAGAAAGGCTTCGGATACCAGCTCTCTTCAAGTGAAGGTGCGGTACTGTTAATATCAATGTAACTCTCAAAGGCGACACAGCTCCCCGCATTTCCTTGCTATTCTTATAGGATTCAAGTGGGCAGGCCACTACAAATCCTATTCCTATGTTTACAAGATCCTACGAATCAAAGAGGCTCAAAGTGTCCATCACAACCGACCGTATAGACCTCTACACTGCAAATGTCCCTGCTCATCTTCAGTACAAGGAACATACTGTACTACTATCATACTCCCTCCGTTCCAAAATATAAGTCTTGGTAGAGATTTCCACCATGGATCACATACAGATGTATCCAGGTACATTTTAGAGTGTAGATTCACTCATTTTGCTCCATATGTAGTCCATGGTGGAATCTATACAAAGACTTGTATTTAGGAACGGAGAGAGTACATATTAAAGAAGAACGGAAGAGGAACATGGTAAAGAAGAGCAAGCAGATTTTGGATAATAAAATGTTGGTTGCGCAGTGCCCACACATGATGAACCAGAGCGCATTAAGAATGCAACTCCTAGCTGTCTCTCGACCATTTCAGGCGGTTGGATGAAGATCCTACGTCTCCTAACCCTTCTTATTCCTCGTCTCTGATTCTTCCCATACAGAACACCGCACGGGCCGCCGGCCGGACCACCGGCCCCCACCGCCTGTGTTCCTCCGCCACCCCCACCCCACCCCCACCCGCGTCGAGTTTCTTCGTTCAGCGAGGCCCCACAACCACCCGAGCCCCTTCGATCGCACCGGCGAACTCCGGCGAGCTCTGAAAAATCGACTGACCCAATTTTGAAATTTAGTCTACTGTGATTTAACTAGTGTGGAATATAAAAGGGGAAAACCATAAGCATTGCGAGTATGGTGTTGAGCGTGCCATGGCGGATCTGAAGGTGCAAACCGGACAAAGGCAACTTCGCAACCAAGACAAGAAATCAGAGTAAAGCAGTGGCGATCTATTTTCTTGCTGCGATAAATAAGTTGAGCAGATACGAAAGAGTACCGCCTCTGGTGCGGCGCCGTGTACGCATCTGCTGAGAATTTGACGGTGTTGCGGTAGCGATGGCTGTCGGCGGCGTGGAAGCAGATCTAGGAGGGTAGACGGTGGCGGCGGGGCGCGGTGGACGAGACGGTCGTAGGAGCGGCGCCGGCAAGGTGGACGACGGCAGGGATGAAGCGAGAGGACGGGATGCAAGGATCCCGGTCCGAAGCCGTGGATGAGAGAGGTCGATCTCTTGTAATGGACGGCGGCGTCGGGGTATCAGCTCCGGCATGGTGGAGGAGGACGGCGGTGGATGGGGTGGCGGACGGCGGCGGACGGAGGAGGGTGGGGTGGAGAGGGTGTTTTGGCGCCCACGGAGTACGAATGGGGAAAAGGGAGGTAGAGAGGAAGGGGGAACCATGTATTCAGGGCGCGCTTGTCTCAAATGCGAGGAAATTTACAAACTTAGCCCCCGTTTCAAATTTCTACTACATCACAGAAACACTAGTCGGTTGGGGATAGGACGGTAATCTCGCATACACCGAATATTTGCCGACGAGAGTTTGTTTTTGGCGCCCACCGTGTATGAATATGAATCGGGGAGGGAGTCGATTTCGGCCGAGGACACACTGTGTTTTGGCGCCCACCGTGTATGAATCCGGGTGAGAGGCGGTTACGTCACGTTTGGGTGAAATTACAAACCTACCCCTATCGAAACCTATAGAAATCCAGCATATAGGCTTTGCGTGGCAGGGATAGGCAGTAGTGATTTCCATCTCGCAGATTTTGGTTTCGGGCGGTTACTGCGACTTTCCCCGCTTCGTTCAAATTTTGCAGAGTGCACGTTTACCGTGCCAACTCAATTCGAATCCCGTTTGTATTCTATTTTTTTCGGGCGGGATCCATTTTCAATTGGAATTACATTCTATATACATCATTTTTATATATATACTTTCAAAAGCACAACAAAGAATTCTGCTCCTTTATATGTATAATATGATTTACAAATACAACGATCTCGAAATCTTAAGGTTGAATTCGAAAAAATTTAACCAAATTATGTTCTACTAAAATGTATGGATCAGTAATATCTACATATTAAATAACATAGATGTGCGTGAATTCATATGAGTATGCATGTTTGATAGATCAATTTTGGTTCGAGTATGGATTACATGTATCATCATCTCGAATTCAAATATTTGAATCCCTTTTTTGTTCACTCCTTTCACGCCCATCTCTCTCGCATGCATGCTCCTTCAGGTAGCTATCACTCTCTTTTCTCCAGCTCACCCGCACGCTCACTTCATGTTGCTCCTATCCTCGCAAACATGGTCTCTCGACGTCTCCCTTGAGAAGTGTCACACTCTCCCTATCATTATAAATTACACGGTTTTCATTATCTCTCACGTCTCTACTGTTCTCTGGTATCACTCGGTACCTAAGCTTTCTTTTTCACCGCCAAACACACAGTCTCCACTCGTCTTTCACTTTGTCTTTCTCTCTATGGGATTCTCTCACACACCCTATATGTCTCTACATATGACTCATACCACTAAAATTACTCTCTCTATCTCTCCTGTAGACACAACATTTGTTGCGGTCTCCTTTTCGTCTCCATCCCAGACTGACATTATTCATTTGTTTACCGATCAGACAACCCCGACTACCGTCTCCTCTCTCTCTCACAGACACACACGCACAACTCCTACCACTAAAATGTGAATGGAAAACGAGATTTTGTTATACCCAAACAAAAAAGGACTGGAGGGAGTGATTGCTCTGACACGGACGCGACCTCTCATAGCGCAGGCATTGAACCGGCGCGCCGGCCAAGAGGGCCGCACTCGCTGCAGGCCCGGCTGAGCACGCCTCCTTGCCGCGTGCAACCAGCTTAAGACTGCCCCGCCTGCCTTCATTGAATCCGCGCGTGTGCCGGCAACACGTCCTTCCGCGAGCCGGCAGGCATTTTAGAACACAAAAAATGACTAAAATATAATTAATTTACGCATGGTCTTGACTTGTTGTGCTCGCACTGGTAGCAGGAACTAGTAGAGGATTTTCTTTATTTATAACTCTCCTCACATTTTTTTGGCTTTGAAGTGAATCATGGTTGTGGACATTATGTATGAATGTGCAGATATCTGTGAACATGAGTTTGATGTGGAAGTTGAACTTGGAATGTCGGGCTTGCGCGTGAACTATACCATGTCCAATGCTTCGTCTGTTATTGTTTGGAAAGTAATTGTTGTTATTACATGACCCGAAAAAAACATTTTGTGCCACATCAGTAGATGCACGGACATCACAACAGGCATGCTGACTGGATAAACATTTGAACCTAGCTATTATGAAGGAAATTTTGTATTGACAACAGTTTTAGATAGCAGGAGACGCCTAGCCTGCTCTGCCTCTGCTAGCTTATTTCTGGCTTCTTCCATCTCTTCTTTGGCTTGGGTGAAGAGAGCATCTGATTGCTCTTTTCGCTTCTTCAGGAACTCAGCTACATTCTCAAGGGCTGCTGCACGCTTTCTTTCAGCCTTTACTAATGCCACGAGGACACGAACAGCTGACGACTCCACCTGGCTTGTGTGTAATCCAGCATCATCTGGGAATTTGCACCTTGTGTCTAATCCAGCATCATTAGGGAACTGGCACCTTGTGTGTAATCCAGCCTCATTTTGGAAACATGATCTCGAGGTTGACCATACTTCCCTCCTCGCAGGAACTGCATCCTGACATGAAGTTACTTCTTTTTTAGATCAATACTCAGAGCAACCTAGATCCATTTAGTAGAAGCCAGATAAACAGAACTCGGAGAAGTGAATTCAAAAGGAAAAATAAATAAAAACAGACTACAAGGTGAGAACACCCACTTCCTACATCAAGCTAAAAACGAAAGCATTAGGACGATTAAGACTCTTCTTATTACACATCGAAGAACACCACGCTTAAGAGAAACAGAAACTACAACATATACACATCGAAGAACACGAGGCTACACGAAAGTAATTGAAAGGGTGTTACTTACCAAAGCTCGTTTTACAGGTTCGGTGCAGCTCCTCTTTAACTTGCCACGCTCCTTGAAGATGTCCCGAATATCCCGTGTTTGATCTTCATTGCTCCTCTGCATGTTCGCACTCGTGGTTTTAAAATCTCAACATGGCAAGAAAAATATATTACTAGTAATACTCGCGCATCTTGTGGGCAACATTAAAGCACTCGTCTGCCATGTTAGAGCATCTCCAACAAGATAAACTACTCATACAAATGCATCTTGATGCGTGCAACACATGGGCATTTTGCTAGTTCTAAAAACCTTTCCATCATTTGCCACACTATTGGTTGCAGATGAAAAACCTACCCAAGCACAGCGTGATACAGGAGCGACGCACAATTACAAGCTGATATTCTGTTGGACAATGGAGGCTATAACCAATTACTTTTACAGGAACAATAGCACCCAGGAATTTTGAAGGGTAGGTATGAACAAAATTGGAACTGCACATGTACTGCTAAGTGATTCAATACACACATTACCAATCAAGGAGGAGAACGATGGTCGTGGCGGCCTCTGTGAGTCATGGTCGGCAACGGGAGTCAGTTCATTGTCCATAATGGTGGTACTTCTGCGCTTGGCGTCGGCTTCCGGGAAGCAGATATGAGACCGTGGAAGACGATGCCGGGGAAGAGGCTATGTGTACGACGATGACGGTGGACCGGCTCTAGTGCGGCATACGAGGTCGTCAATGAGGAAGATGCGCTGCGGTGGATGAGTGCGCCGATGTAAAGGGGAGGAGCACGAAGGTTGCGGTGCCATGGAGAAGTCTATTTTGCGATGGGGATAGAAATTGGGGAGTATTCAGGTGTACTACTCTGGGTGCCGGGGTGGGGTTGGATGGGTAGGGTGAACCTGAAGTTACGAAAAAAAGCCCCCTACCAAGCGTCATCCATAGGCCTGTTTCGAAGGCTATGATGGTAACTTCCCACTGCTCGAATCAGGGTCGCGGGAGATTTTCCCACCGAACTCAAAATTTTGTGACACTGGACTCCCCGTGTGGTGTGTTGAGTGATTCGGCTAAGCAACTAGCGAGTAGTAGTAATAAACTCTGCATATTAGGTTTGACCGAAGTCAAACTTCCTAAAGTTTGACCAAGTTTATAGAAAAATATAAACATTTACCATAACAAATATGTATGATGTGAAAGTACATTCAATAATGAATCTAATGGTATTTATTTGTTATTGTATATGTTAATATTTTTTGTTATAAGCTTTCTGAGAGTTTACAAAACTTGACTTTGACCAACGCTAATACGCGGACTTTAAATAAAAACAGAGGGAGCACACATTTGTTTTCTTAGTTTGTAGTGAACTAATCATTTGTTGAAATTGTGAAATAAATATATTAGGCTATTGACTTCGAATGTAACGGTATATACAATTCAATAGTTACAATCATTGTCGAATCCCGAGATGTATATAAGGTCTATAGTACTTCACAACATGCTCAAGCTCACATAATCCCAGTCAAATGAGAATCTAAATGCATTTCATAGTTATTACTGTAACGCCTGGATAATCATGCTACAGTAAACTCACGTTGATGGTGCCACGTCACCTCTGTCACTGTAGCTAATCTGGGGTTAATTCAAAAATGTTTCGAAATTCAAATTCAAATGTATGATAGCAATAAAAGTTTTCAAAAATTAAAGCTAAAATGTTCGGGGGTTGCCAAATATTGCATAGGAAATTATCGTGAAATGAACACATTTTTATAAAGGGCCTAAATAATCTAAGATCGTTTAAAACAGAAAAGTAAATGAAAAAAAACTAAACTCCCCCCTCCCCTGCTGGACCGCGGCCCAGCTGGCCATCGAGCCAACCAGGCCGTCCCAGGTCGGCCCCCACTCCCTCTCCTTATCCCCCCACCCGCAAACCCTAGGCACCGACACCCCCCACTCCCCCCACGATCCCCTTCTCCTCCCCCCACCGATCTGGATCGGGATCGGCCCCGATCCCGTCGACCCCGACGCCCAGCGCTCGCCGCCGCCAGGCCTCGTCGCCGCCGAACGCCGCCTCCTCGCCCTCCTCCTCGCTGGTCTTCCCCGACCGTCCCCGAGCCCACTGCCCCGTTGCCCTACTTCCCCCCCCCCCGTGAGCTCCCCCTTCGCCCTCCTCTCCCCCTAGGTCGCCTCGGCCGTCGCCGCTCGACGCGCTCCGGCGCCACCGTCGCCCGCGGCCACCCCGCTCAGCCCCTGGTCGTGCTCCGGCACCACCGACCGCGCCCTCGATCCCCCCCCCCTCTCTCTGTCTCGCGCGCACTCGCCCTGACCGGCGTGCCTCCGCCCACGCCGGCCTCATCTTGCCCCAGACGGCGTCGCCCTCCGCCCTGGTCGTCGCCCTGCTTGGCCCCGCCGGCGCCCGCGCCCAACTCTCCCTCGCCGCCTGGGCGGGCTACACCGCACCCGCTGTCGTGCCCTGGCGCCCTGCTGCCCCCCCCCTCGGCGATTCCCCTCCGGTGACCGCCCGGCCATGCCCCGGTCCTCCTCGCCGCCGAATTGGGGCGAGCGCCCAGTCGGGCGCCGCAGCGCCCGACCCGCAAGCCCCCCCCCCGGGCCACTGACCACAGGGCCCCGCCCCATAGCGTTTTTAGAAAAAAAAGAATTAAAAAAATATATTAAATGAATAAATAATTAATAATTAAAAAAATTTAAATGTTAATCAATTAATTAATTAAGTAATTAATTAAGTTAATTAATCCTGATTAGATTAACCTAATCACTAATTAAATTAACTAATCTGTAATTAAACTAAACAGAGAATGACAGGTGGGTCCCACTGGACCCACATGTCAGGTTGACCAAGTCAACTCTGTTGACTGCTGACATCAGCATGACATCATGCTGATGTCATAAATCCATTTTTGAATTAAATTAAATAATTAATTAAATTTCAGAAATTAATAAAATCTTTAGAAAATCATATCTTTTAATCCGTAACTCGGATTAAAATATTTTCAACATGAAAGTTGCTCAGAACGACGAGACGAATCCGGATACGCAGTCCGTTCGTCCGCCACACACCCCTAACCTATCGAACCCGCAACTTCCCCCTCCGGCTCCTCTGCCCGAAAACATGAAACACCGGGGATATTTTCCCGAATGTTTCCCCCCCTTAACCGGTACCACCTCATACCACGCTAGGGCACGCCTAGCATCTTTACTTGTCTTGTCATGCATCGATATGCATCTGTTTACATGGTATTCATTGTTTCTTCCCCCCTCTTCTCTCCGGTAGACTACGAGACCGACGATGCTGCTGCCCAGTTTGACTACGGAGTTGACGACCCCTCTCTCTTGCCAGAGCAACCAGGCAAGCCCCCCCCTTGATCACCAAATATCACCTATTCTACTCTATACTGCTTGCATTAGAGTAGTGTAGGATGTTACTGCTTTCTGTTATACCTATCCTGATGCATAGCATGTCCTTGTTACTACTGTTGATACCTTTACCTTCAATCCTATATGCTTAGTATAGGATGCTAGTATTTTTCATCTGTGGCCCTACATTCTTGTCCGTCTGCTGTGCTATACTATTGGGCCGAGATCACTCGGGAGGTGATCTCGGGTATATACTATATACTTGTACATGATACATGTGGAGACTATAGTCGGGTCGGCTGGTGGAGAACCCGCGAGTGGATCTTTGTGGCGGAGCATCAGGGCAGGTTGAGACCGCCTAGGAGAGAGGCGGGCCTGGCCCTGTTCGGTGTTCGCGGATACTTAACACGCTTAACGAGATCTTGGTATTTGATCTGAGTTGGTTACGAGCCTATACACACTAACCATCTACGCGGGAGTAGTTATGGGTATCCCGGCGTCGTGGTATCAGCCGAAGCACTTCGTGACGTCAGCGACTGAGTGGCGCGCGCCGGATTGGACTGGAACGCCACTAGGCTAGGTCTGCTTCCGGCCGCGTACGCAACGTGCAGGTGTGCTCAGGGCGATGGGCCCAGACCCCTACGCGCTTAGGTTTAGACCGGCGTGCTGGCCTCTCCGTTGAGCCTAGGTGGGGCTGCGACGTGTTGATCTTCCGCGGCCGGGCATGACCCAGGAAAGTGTGTCCGGCCAAATGGGATCAAGCGTGCTGGGTAAGTTGGTGCACCCCTGCAGGGAAGTTAATCTATTCGAATAGCCGTGATCTTCGGTAACAGGACGACTTGGAGTTGTACCTTGACCTTATGACAACTAGAACCGGACACTTAATAAAACACACCCTTCCAAGTTCCACAGACAACCCGGTGATCGCTTTTCCACAGGGCGACGAGGGGAGGATCGCCGGGTAGGGTTATGCTATGCGATGCTACTGGAGATGCTATTTGGAGATGCTACTTGGAGATGCTACTTGGAGGACTTCAATATACTCTCTTCTACATGCTGCAAGACGGAGGCTGCCAGAAGTGTAGTCTTCGATAGGACTAGCTATCCCCCCTCTTATTCTGGCATTCTGCAGTTCAGTCCACTGATATGGCCTCCTTACACATATACCCATGCATATGTAGTGTAGTTCCTTGCTTGCGAGTACTTTGGATGAGTACTCACGGTTGCTTTTCTCCCTCTTTTCCCCTTTCCCTTCTACCTGGTTGTCGCAACCAGATGCTGGAGCCCTGGAGCCAGACGCCACCGTCGACGGCGACCCCTACTACACCGGAGGTGCCTACTACTACGTGCAGCCCGCTGACGACGTCCAGGAGTAGTTAGGAGGATCCCAGGCAGAAGGCCTGCGCCTCTTTCGATCTGTATCCCAGTTTGTGCTAGCCATCTTATGGCAACTTGTTTAACTTATGTCTGTACTCAGATATTGTTGCTTCCGCTGACTTGTCTATGATCGAGCACTTGTATTCGAGCCCTCGAGGCCCCTGGCTTGTATTATGATGCTTGTATGACTTATTTATGTTTTAGAGTTGTGTTGTGATATCTTCCCGTGAGTCCCTGATCTTGATCGTACACATTTGCGTGCATGATTAGTGTATGATTGAATCGGGGGCGTCACAATTACTTTGTAGGATGCACCAAGAACAACCATAACTCTACATCAACCATTATAGAAGCAACATTTTGACATATCCCAATTTGTGAATGAAACATGCAGAGAGAGCTTTTGAAGATGGAGCAGATAGGACAGGAAAGATTATATGTATGTGGATGAGAGAGTAGGAGACAAACCTAACGAGACAGAGAGAGAGAGATAGAGAGAGAAAGAGAGAGGAAGAAGTTAGGTCCGTGAGAAAGATACAGACATGTAATATACATGAGATGCGTGTGCATCTGGATTATGTATATGTGGAAGGAGAAGAGACAACATGTTTGATGAGAGAGCAGGAAAAAGATAGACGAGAGGGGAAGGATCTCGTGGGTTGAGGGATTGACAATTTTGTGCGGGGGAGAGAGGGATTGGTAATTTTGTGCAAGAGAGAGAGGGTGGGGGAGGAGTCAGTGAGCCTTCATCACATCACCCTGCTTCCAAATGACCCCGCATTTGCTAGCGCGGTGTGGTCGCCGTCTTCGATCTGCTTGTTGCCCTCTTTGAAGATTGAGGTGTTGTGCATGTTGGGGTGCAAAGAAGCACAAGCGAGAGTGGTTGCCATATAACCTTGGATGGGGATGAATTGCGTGCTCGGGGGAGTGTGTGTGTGTGTTGTGATGTGTGTGTCTGTGTGTGTGTGTGTGTGTGTGTGTGTGCGTGCGTGTGTGTGTGTGCGTGCGTGTGTGTGTGTGTGTGTCAGATATTGAGAGAAAACAAACCTAAGGAGAGAAATGGGTATTCACGAAGAGATTGTGCGGGCCTTGAGGTGGGCAGGGGCCGGGTGAGGGTGTCAAAATGTGCACGTTGATGCATGTGTTGCATGCGACTGTGTGAGGGATGGACGAATCGAGGGAGATGGTTGTTGCGTTACGGATGCTCCTCTCTCCGCCTCTCTCTCTCCCTCTCTATCTATCTCTCTCACACACACACAAGTAAACTAGAAGACCGTTCTCTCATGTATACACAACGTATCGGCATCTGTCTATGTCTCACTCATGCACGATCATTTGCACATTCACACCTCTCTATGTCTGTATCACACGCACACCGTCTCCATATTGCCCTTCCGCCACAACACACATATGGACACATACACACGTTCTCTCTCAGTCACACACACAAAATCAGTATTAAAAAAACTAGGGCGCACCTAAAACGTCCAAATCCAAATAAACACGAACTGGAGCTAAATTCAAATATATGGAAATATTGCAGCGTCAAGAACTTTCACAGGAAAAAAAGTTGAGTAATATTCGAGGATTATTTCACACACACAAAAAGGTTCGGTGGATGTCCTTCGAGCGCGACACGATGACACACCGTTCGATCGACCGGGCGGCCGCGGTTCACGCGCTTGCACAGGATTCCGTATCGTGGTCGTGGTACTAAGGCTGGTCACAATGGGCAAGAACATAAGCTAGTAACTAATAAGAGCGCTGCCTAAGTCTAATGTTTACGTGTACTGATAACCCACAAGTATAGGAGATCAATTGTATCCTCTTTCAATAAGTAAGAGTGTCGAACCCAACGAGGAGCTAAAGGTAGAACAAATATTCCCTCAAGTTCTATCGACCACCGATACAACTCTACGCACGCTTGACGTTCGCTTTACCGGAAACAAGTATGAAACTAGAAGTACTTTGTAGGTGTTTTTGGGTAAGCTTGCAAGAAAGTAAAGAGCACGTAAATAAAAGCTAGGGGCTGTTTAGATAAAGACACAACTAAATTAGTTTTAGTAAAGAGCTTTTGTCAACAAGACGGTTATTTGTCCCTAGGCAATCGATAACTAGACCGGTAGTCATTATTGCAATTTTATTTGAGGGAGAGGCATAAGCTAACATACTTTCTCTACTTGGATCATATGCACTTATGATTGGAACTCTAGCAAGCATCCGCAACTACTGAAGATTCATTAAGGTAAAACCAAACCATAGCATTAAAGTATCAAGTCCCCTTTATCCCATACGCAAACAACCTACTTACTCGGGTCTGTGCTTCTATCACTCACGCCACCCACCCTAAGCAAATCATAAGCATATTGCAAACCCTACAGCGGGAATCCCTCACTCTTGCGCGACACGGAGAGCACCATAGGACAGCACCAATAATAAAACATACAACTCAAACCAATCACGATCATCAAATAGCAATTAGGACAAAATAGATCTACTCAAACATCATAGGATAGCCATACATCATTGGGAAATAATACATAGCGTTGAGCACCACGTTTAAGTAGAGATTACAGCGGGCAAGAGAGAGGTTACACCGCTGCATAGAGAGGGGAAGAGTTGGTGATGATGGCGGTGAAGTTGTTGGTGAAGATGGCGGTGATGATGATGGCCCCGGCAGCGCTCCGGCGCCACCGGAAGCAAGGGGGAGAGGGGCCCCCTTCTTCTTCTTCTTCCTTGACCTCCTCCCTAGATGGGAGAAGGGTTTCCCTTCTGGTCCTTGGCTCCCATGGCGTGGGAGGGGCGAGAGCGCCTCCGAGATTGGATATATCTCCCTGTCTCTCTCTATTTCTGCGTTCTCTCCTGGCTCTGTTTCGTGTATAAATGGAGATCCGTAACTCCAATTGGCCTGAAACCTTCGCCGTGATTTTTTTCAGAATATTAGCTTTCTTGTGGCAAAAGAAGAGCGTCAACCGCCTTACGGTGGGCTCACGAGGGTAGGGGCGTGCCCTAGGGGGGGCGCCCCCTACCTCGTGACCACCTCGGGCACTGGTTCGCGTTGATTTTCCTTTCGAATTTTCCATATTTTCCAAAAATAAGCTCCGTCCATTTTTATCCCGTATGGACTCCGTTTGATATGGATATTCTTCGAAACCAAAAACATGCAACAGACAGGAACTGGCACTGGGCACTGGATCAATATGTTAGTCCCAAAAATAGTATAAAAAGTTGCCAAAAGTATATGAAAGTTGTAGAATATTGGCATGGAACAATCAAAAATTATAGATAAGACGGAGACGTATCAGCATCCTCAAGCTTAATTCTTGCTCGTCCTCGAGTAGGTAAATGTTAAAAAGATAATTTTTGATGTGGAATGCTACCTAGCATAATCTTGATCACCTATCTAATCATGGCATGAATATTAAGGCACGAGTGATTCAAAGCAATAGTCCATCATTTGACATAAAAACAATAATACTTCAAGCCTACTAATAAAGCAATCATGTCTTTTCAAAATAACATGGCCAAAGAAAGTTGTCCCTACAAAATCATATAGTCTGGCTATGCTCCATCTTCACCACACAAAATATTCAAATCATGCACAACCCCGATGACAAGCCAAGCAATTGTTTCATACTTTTGACGTTCTCAAACCTTTTCAACTTTCATGCAATACATGAGCGTGAGCCATGGACATAGCACTATAGGTGGAATAGAATATGATGGTGGAGGAGACAAAAAGGAGAAGATAGTCTCACATCAACTAGGCGTATCAACGGGCTATGGATATGCCCATCAATATATATCAATGTGAGTGAGTAGGGATTGCCATGCAACGGATGCACTAGAGCTATAAGTGTATGAAAGCTCTAACTGAAACTAAGTGGGTGTGCATCCAACTTGCTTGCTCATGAAGACCTCGGGCATTTGAGGAAGCCCATCATCGGAATATACAAGCCAAGTTCTATAATGAAAAATCCCACTAGTATATGAAAGTGATAACTCAAGAGACTCTCTATATGAAGAACATGGTGCTACTTTGAAGCACAAGTGTGGAAAAAGGATAGTAGCACTGCCCCTTCTCTCTTTTTCTCTCATTTTTTTTGTTTTTTTTATTTTTTTGGTGGGCTTCTTTGGCCTCCTTTTTTTATTTTGGCTTCTTTGGCCTCTTTTATTTTTTTGTAAAGTCCGGAGTCTCATCCCAACATATGGGGGAATCATAGTCTCCATCATCCTTTCCTCACTGGGGGAATGCTCTAATAATGATGATCATCACACTTTTATTCACTTACAACTCGATATTACAACTCGATATCTAGAACAAAGATATGACTCTATATGAATGCCTCCGGCGGTGTACCGGGATGTGCAATGATCTAGCGTAGCAATGACATCAAAAAAACGGACAAGCCATGAAAACATCATGCTAGCTATCTTACGATCATGCAAAGCAATATGACGATAAATGCTCAAGTCATGTATATGATGATGATGGAAGTTGCATGGCAATATATCTCGGAATGGCTATGGAAATGCCATGATAGGTAGGTATGGTGGCTGTTTTGAGGAAAGTATATGGGGGGTTTATGGTACCGGCGAAAGTTGCGCGGTACTAGAGAGGCTAGCAATGATGGAAGGGTGAGAGTGCGTATAATCCATGGACTCAACATTAGTCATAAAGAACTCACATACTTATTGCAAAAATCTATTAGTCATCGAAACAAAGTACTATGCGCATGCTCCTAGGGGGATAGATTGGTAGGAAAAGACCATCGCTCGTCCCCGACCGCCACTCATAAGGAAGACAATCAATAAATAAATCATGCTCCGACTTCGTTACATAACGGTTCACCATACGTGCATGCTACGGGAATCACAAACCTCAACACAAGTATTTCTACAATCCACAACTACCCACTAGCATGACTCTAATATCACCATCTTTATATCGCAAAACTATTGCAAGGAATCAAACATATCATATTCAATGATCTACAAGTTTTATGTAGGATTTTATGACTAACCATGTGAATGACCAGTTCCTGTCATCTCTCTAAATATATATAAGTGAAGCACGAGAGTTTAATTCTTTCTACAAAAGATATGCCCATGCTCTAACAAATATAAGTGAAGAAAAAGAGCATTCTACAAATGGCGGTTGTCTAAGTGAAGAGAAACAGGCAATCCAAACTTCAAATGATATAAGTGAAGCACATGAAGCATTCTATAAAGCCATACTCAAAAGATATAAGTGAAGTGCAATTAGCATTCTATATATCAACCAAGGACTATCTCATACCAGCATGGTGCATAAAAAGAAAAAAAACTAAATGCAAAAGATGCTCCAAGACTTGCACATATCACATGAACGAAACGAATCCGAAAACATACCGATACTTGTTAAAGAAAGAGGGGATGTCTCCCCAGCATCCCCAAGCTTATACGCTTGAGTCTCCTTGAATATTTACTTGGGGTGCCTCGGGCATCCCCAAGCTTGAGGTCTTGCCTCTCTTCCTTCTTCTCACATCGAGACCTTCTCGATCATCGAACACTTCATCCACACAAAACTCCAACAGAAAACTCGGTAAGATCCGTTAGTATAATAAAGCAAATCACTACTCTAAGTACTGTTGCAAACCAATTAATATTTTGTTTTTGCATTGTGTCTACTGTAATATAACTTTTTCATGGCTTAATCCACTGATATAAATTGATAGGTTCATCAAAACAAGCAAACTATGCATCAAAAACAGAATCTGTCTAAAACAGAACAGTCTGTAGCAATCTGAACATTCGCCATACTTCTGTTATTTGAAAATTTCGACCAAAATTAGGAAAAATAAAAAATTTGTATAGGAAGACAGTGCAAAAGAATCAGAACCATTTGACATTCCAGGAAAAAATGTAAAATCGCGCACTACAGCCAAAGTTTCTGTCCTGCACCATACAAACCATCAAGCAAATGTAAACATCCTAAAGGCAAACCTTGGCATATTTTTTTATAATACAATGGAATTGTACAAGGGAATAATTATTTTTGTTTAAAGGTTTCTGTAATTAAGATTCAGAAAGTTCCCATGGGCATGAACAAAGTTTAAGGACGTCCCCCATTTTCACAATGCTTGTCTCTATCACTTTCACTTTCCTTTTTGAAAAAGTTTTGGGTTCCCCTCTTTATTTTTGTTTTTTTAAACTATATGAAAGTATTCAACAGAAATAAATGACTCTCTAAAACTTCCGGGTTGTCTCCCTGGCAGTGTTTTCTTTAAAGCCATTAAGCTAGGCATATAGTGCTCAAGTAGTGAATCCACCCGGATCCCAAGGTATATCAAAGCCAATTTTAATTAGCAATGATTTGGCATTTAGTAGTGAGCACAAAGCAACATATATCATGCAACAACGAAGTCTAACTCTCTTCCTATGCATCGGCACGTCATAAAAGAACAATTCATGCACATAAAGTAAAGGCCAATGCATAGTATAAACAGTTTCTTGCAATTTTACCATGTTGGAAATATAGAGAGGTGGAGATATAGTTCCTCTCTCATAATAATTGCAAGTAGGAGCATCAAGCACATGCATATTATGTCTATCAAAATCATCATGTGCAACAGTAAAAGGCAACCCATCAATATAATCCTTAATAAAAGCAAACTTCTCCGATATAGTGTAATTGGGAGAATTCAAAAAGATAATAGGACTATCATGCGTGGGTGCAATAGAAACAATTTCATGTTTAACATAAGGAACTATAGAAAGTTCATCTCCATAAGCATAATTCATATTGGCATCTTGGCCACAAGCATAGCAAGCATCATCAAAAGGGGATATTTCAAAAGAATCAATGGGATCATAACAATCATCATAGCAATCATCCTTCGGTAAGCACAAAGGGAAATTAAATAATGTATGAGTTGAAGAGTTACTCTCATTAGAAGGTGGGAACGGGTAGCAAATCCGCTCTTCCTCCTTTTGTTCTTCGCTCTCTTCCTCATCTTTTTCATCCAATGAGCTCATAGTTTCATCAATTTCTTCTTCCATAGACTCCTGCAAAATATTAATCTCTTCTTGGACAGCGGAGTATTCCTCAATATATGGTTTAACATAAGCATTAGAAGCATAATACTTTTCAATCAATTTAAGTATGGCAAAATTTTCAGATTTGTGAAAAGTAGCATCATACTTTTCAATCAAAGAAGCAATTTCATAAGCACCCTTAAAAGCAACAAATTCTTCAATTTGTTGAACATCATAGTAACTATAAACACCTTTAGCATATGAAGATACGATTCCATTATCACTAAACTCACATTGGTAGGGAAGGTGTTTCTTAGGGTTTTCAGAACAACAAGTAAAATCATATATTTCACATAAATTCCAAGCATAGCATTGCAAACGATGAATTTGACCCAATAGAATTTTCCCTTTTTCAGATATACGCTGTCGCACATAACAAGCTTGCTCATCTAAAGATTTGCCCTCAACTAAGCTAGTTGGGGTTTCAGCACGAGCACATAGGGATCGAAGATGATCCAAGTAATAAGCTTCAGTAGTGTGATAGATTTTGAGTGGTTCTTCAACCATTGGTTCAGTAGGTACAACTAATTTTTTTGGTATTTTGCGTTTCCTACCGATAAATAAAGATAGGAAACAACTAAGACAGCAAATAAAAATTACTTGGTGATAAAGCAAACAAGCACACACGAGAATATTCACCCCACGCTATTGCTCCCCAGCAACGGCACCAGAAAAAAGTCCTGATAACCCACAAGTATAGGGGATCAATTATAGCCTCTTTCGATAAGTAAGAGTGTCGAACCCAATAAGGATCTAAAGGTAGAACAAGTATTCCCTCAAGTTCTATCGACCACCGATACAACTCTACGCACGCTTGACATTCGCTTTACCGGAAACAAGTATGAAACTAGAAGTACTTTGTAGGTGTTTTTGGGTAAGCTTGCAAGAAAGTAAAGAGCACGTAAATAAAAGCTAGGGGCTGTTTAGATAAAGACACAACTAAATTAGTTTTAGTAAAGAACTTTTGTCAACAAGAAGGTTATTTGTCCCTAGGCAATCGATAACTAGACCGGTAGTCATTATTGCAATTTTATTTGAGGGAGAGGCATAAGCTAACATACTTTCTCTACTTGGATCATATGCACCTATGATTGGAACTCTAGCAAGCATCCGCAACTACTGAAGATTCATTAAGGTGAAACCCAACCATAGCATTAAATTATCAAGTCCCCTTTATCCCATACGCAAACAACCTACTTACTCGGGTCTGTGCTTCTGTCACTCACGCCACCCACCATAAGCAAATCATAAGCATATTGCAAACCCTACAACGGGAATCCCTCTTGCTTGTGCGACACGGAGAGCACCATAGGGCAGCACCAATAATAACATACAACTCAAACCAATCACGATCATCAAATAGCCATTAGGACAAAACAGATCTACTCAAACACCATAGGATAGCCATACATCATTGGGAAATAATATATAGCGTTGAGCACCATGTTTAAGTAGAGATTACAGCGGGTAAGAGAGAGGTTACACCGCTGCATAGGGGGGGAAGAGTTGGTGATGATGGCAGTGAAGTTGTTGGTGAAGATGGCTGTGATGATGATGGCCCCGACACCGCTCCAACGCCACCAGAAGCAAGGGGAAGATGGCCCCCTTCTACTTCTTCTTCCTTGACCTCCTCCCTAGATGGGAGAAGGGTTTCCCCTCTGGTCCTTGGCTCCCATGGCGTGGGAGGGGCGAGAGCCCCTCCGAGATTGGATCTATCTCTCTGTCTCTCTTTGTTTCTGCGTTCTCTCCTGGCTCTGTTTCACCGTTTCGTGTATATATGGAGACCCATAACTCCGATTGGCCTGAAACCTTCGCCGTGATTTTTTTCTGAATATTAGCTTTCTTGCGGCAAAAGAAGAGCGTCAACCGCCTTACGGTGGGCTCACGAGGGTAGGGGCGCGCCCTAAGGGGGGTGCCCCCCTGCCTCGTGACCACCTCGGGCACTGGTTCGCGTTGATTTTCCTTTTGAATTTTCCATATTTTCCAAAAATAAGCTTCGTCCGTTTTTATCCCGTTTGGACTCTGTTTGATATGGATATTCTGCGAAACCAAAAACATGCAACCGACATGAACTGGAACTGTGCACTGGATCAATATGTTAGTCCCAAAATAGTATAAAAAGTTGCCAAAATTATATGCGAGTTGTAGAATATTGGCATGGAACAATAAAAAATTATAGATACGACAGAGACGTATCATGTACTAGTATGGTTTTATTTTAAGTTTGACCAACCTTATATATAAAACTAAAGTAAGCTCCCACACGCGCACTCATCAATATGCCGCCGCCGCGGTTGCGCATGCCGGCGCCCGCCTGCTCCAGCCAACAATTTCTCGCCCATCACCACCGTGTCGCCGCCATCCCTGTGCCATGAAGCCGAAGGCTCGCCCGCTCACGTCGTCTGTATTCCATCCTTGCGATGTCGCCGCATTGCCAAGCATGCGAGTAGCTGGTGGAGCCGCGTCTATGCACGCAGAGTACGATGAGGAGGACGAGTGCGTGCTCCAGCACACCGGCGAGAAGGAACTAGTGTGTCATTTTCGTCTCCGCCCGCGCGGAGGAGGCGCGCATGGTGGATGTCGCGGCAGAAGCCGGCCGCACGCGCGTCAAGCCCGCAAACCGAGTGGGGACGCGGAATCTACCTTCGAGACATTGAATGCCACGTAGATCCTGCAATCTGAAGGAGCAATTTTGGTTAGTCGACTCATGTGAGCCGTTTGATGCAACGTGGATGGCTAGAAGGGCTCCTTCCAACTCTTCTGTCGTCTTCTTCCTTCGCTCCGTCGAACTTCTTTCACAAATCGACTGACCCAAATTATACTACTAGTACGAACGTATTAAGTACAGTAGGAACACGAAGATACGAGCAGTAGTACCAACTGCAAGAAGAACAGTAGTAAGACATAGTACTAGTACTACTGTATGTACTAAAGAGTTCAAATAACGAGAAAGAACATAAACATAGTTCTGCTGGGGCCTCAGCACAACACACCCTTGAAAATAAACTAATCAGCAACTAGTCCGCTTGACACTGCAGTAGAACCAGCATGAGCGATGGCACTGCCACCTACTTGGAGTCCGAGTCCACATCCTCGACTTCGTCCTCGTCCCTCTTCCTCTTCCTCTTTGCCGTCGCTTCTTTGCTTGAACTGGACACTGGGCTCTGCTTCTTCATCCAACCCTTGTAGATATTTAAACAAAGGTAGGCATCCATTGCTGCGTACAGAATGTGATCTTCATCTAATGTCTTCGACTCCCATGCATGATGAAACTCGTGATGAGGTTTCTTCAGTTTAGCGTACGAAGGATCAATCATGGTTGTTGCCATGGTCAGCATTGAAGGTTGAGAGGAGGACACCAGGCTTGCCTTCTGGAGATCGAAGGGTTGGCCTACAACAAGATGTATCAGACGCAGGACGTCACTGTCGTTCTTAAAGCCTACAGTAACGAATTTCACTCTTTTTTCCTTGAGGAAGTTCTTAAAATCCTGGCACTCAACGTCGGCATGGCATATGTGGTAGACCAAGCAAACGTTATGTACGCAAACCTAGATCACGGCGGGCTTCTTCCTCTCTTCGTCCTTTAGATCCTTCTCTCGTCCCAGGACTGTGGTGTACTCAACATCTAGCCCAGCGACCCACTCATCCATTGAACTGTTGAACATGCGTAGGAAGCAAGCAAGCAATGCTTTCACCGTCTCGGATCCACGTGTGTAGATGACGATGAACTGATCGCCGGTGATGGCTCTAACCTGGTACTTGATGTCTACTACACAACCTTCTTCTTTTAGACGTTGTTGGGCCTCCAAGTGTAGAGGTTTGTAGGACAGTAGCGAATTTCCCTCAAGTGAATGACCTAAGGTTTATCAATCCGTAGGAGGCGTAGGATGAAGATGGTCTCTCTCAGGCAACCCCGCAACCAAATAACAAAGAGTCTCTTGTGTCCCCAACACACCCAATACAATGGTAAATTGTATAGGTGCACTAGTTCGGCAAAGAGATGGTGATACAAGTGGTATATGGATGGTAGATAAAGGTATTTGTAATCTGAAATTATAAAAACAGCAAGGTAGCAACTGATAAAAGTAAGCGTAAATGGTATTGCAATGTGTGGAAACAAGGCCTAGGGTTCATACTTTCGCTAGTGTAAGTTCCCTCAACGGTACTAACATAATTGGATCACATAACTATCCCTCAATATGCAACAAAGAGTCACTCCAAAGTCACTAATAGCGGAGAACGAACGAAGAGATTATGGTAGGGTACGAAACCACCTCAAAGTTATTCTTTCCAATCAATCCGTTGGGCTATTCCTATAAGTGTCACAAACAGCCCTAGAGTTCGTACTAGAATAACACCTTAAGACACAAATCAACCAAAACCCTAATGTCACCTAGATACTCCATTGTCACCTCAAGTATCCGTGGGCATGATTATACGATATGCACCACACAATCTCAATTCATCTATTCAACCAACACAAAGGACCTCAAAGAGTGCCCCAAAGTTTCTACCGGAGAATCACGACGAAAACGTGTGCCAACCCCTATGCACAGGTTCATGGGCGGAACCCGCATGTTGGTCACCAAAACATACATCAAGTGGCACGTGGTATCCCTGTAACGCCCCGAGACCGATGTGCCAGGTGTCGTCCAGTTATTCGCTGTTGTTGCCTTGTCATTTCTTGCGTGTCTTGCATTGCATATCATGTCATCATGTGCATTTCATTTGCATATGTGTTCGTCTCATGCATCCGAGCATTTTCCCCGTTGTCCGTTTTGCATTCTGGCGCTCCGTTCTCCTCCGGTGTCATTTCTACCTTTCTTTCGTGTGTGGGGGTTAACCATTTCCGGATTGGACCGAGACTTGCCAAGCGGCCTTGGTTTACTACCGGTAGACCGCCTGTCAAGTTTCGTACCATTTGGACTTCGTTTGATGCTCCAACGGTTAACCGAGGGACCGAGAAGCCCAACACCCTTCCAAAGTGGCCCAAAACCCACCTAAACCTGCTCCATCATCTCGGTCGTTCGATCACGATCGCGTGGCCGAAAACCGCACCTCATTTGGACTCTCCTAGCTCCCTCTACCTATAAATATGTGATCCCCTCCGAAATATTCGCGGTACAAACCCTATCCTTCGTCCTCCTTGCGCCGCCGGACACGTCCGCCCGGCGGCCAGACATGTCCACCCCGCACGGCCACCTCACTCCGACCAATGGGGAGCCGATACGTCACCGCCGCCACCGCCCTCACCCAATCGGACGGCGCCACCTCGCCCGCACCTCTCTCTCCTCCGCCGCGGCCCGTGGGGCCCGAGTCAGGCCCGCCCGGGCCCGGAGGTGCCCGCCGCCGCTCTTGCGCGCCCAGGCTGCGCCGGACCTCATCGCCGGGCCGCGCCTGACGCCGCTGCTCGCTGCTGTATGCCTCGCCGCTGCCGCCATGCTCGCCGGTGTCCTGCCTCGCCGCCTCGGTCGCTGGACCACCCCGCGCCACCTCGCCTCGCCTCGCCGGCCCCGCGCGCCTCGCCGGAGCACGCGCCACCACCGCCCTTGCCGCGGATCCGGTCGGGCCGGACCGGATCCGGCCGTCCCCGAGCGCCCCGGCCATCCTCCGGCGCCGTCCTGCCGCCCCATCGCCGGAGAGGCCACCGGCATCGTCGTTGACCTCGGAACCCTAGATCTAGATCTGGAGGTGATATTTCCACTAAGTCCCAAATTTCCTGATTCAGATGCTCTTGTTCATCATGCCATAACTCATCATCCGTAACTCCGATTTGAGCATATAGCATATCAAAATGTTCTTCTCAGAGAGTACATCATTTCATCTCATTGCATCATTTTCATTTGAGCTCATCTTCATGCCCGAAATGCTATTAGAAGAGTGCTACTTGAGTTATTTGTCAGACTGCTGCTCCATTTAGATATTTGTCATTTTTGCCATGATTATTGTGTGCATGATATGCCCATGAGCTCTACATATGTTTTGTTAAGGGTTTTGCCATCTTTCCAGAGGTGCAACCCATGTATTTTTGTGATGTGTGTGGTGACTAGCACAAGCTTGCAAAGTGAGGCACTTGGTAATGCTGATTTCAGGGACTTAGCATTTCCACTAAGTCCTTGAGCTGTTTATCTCATATGGCCTTATGTTCATGTTGTTTTCTAGTGATCCGTGCCTCTTTTAAGGATGATCAGTAAGGATGTTTTGTTAATCTTGTAGTGCTCTATCCATCCATGTCTTTGTTTGCAATTATGGAGCACCCTAGCTTGAGTCAATCGAGCTCTACTTTTGCTATTTCGTGAATCTGGGCAGATTGTCTACTTGTTAGCGATTTTGCCAAGGGTGTTGTAGTTGATCCATGCATGCTATGTTATTGTTCTAGCTTGCATTTTGTGTATTCTTGATGGGTGTATGCTTAGATTGTCATGACTTGCTATGTAGTGAGTGCATCTAGCTCGTAAACATGCCTACTTGATATCTGTTTCAGCATGCTCCAGTTTTCACTAAGTCTGTGATCTGATTATGTTTTTGCCATGTTCACATGCTTGCAAATGTATTTTCTTATCCCTTTTGGCTCAAGGTCACTAAGGGACTTTTGTTAAGATCTTTGAGTAGCTCCATGCCATGCTTTACTTTGCCATGTTGAGGTCCTGTAGCATATAGTTTTGTTGCTCCGAAGAGTGCTATCTGATCTGAAATTCCAGACAAGTGTTAATTTCACTAAGTCTGAAATCTGTTTGCCATATGCATTTTTGCCATGCTTGTTTGAACCTGTTAATGGATGAATTGGCCGTAGCTCAGTGCTAGACTTTTGTTAAGCATCTTGAATGCATCCCTGCCATGTATTTTGATGCCATTTTTGGGTGCTGTAGCATGTTCATCATGTTGCATTTAGATGGCTACTTGCTGTAAATCGCAGAACGTGGTCATATTTGAATCGCTTGCCATTTCCAAACCGTAACCCCGATTCCGGTGATCTTTATATCATTTTCAAGCGATTTCATCTCACCTTTCCAGTGGCACACTTGGATTTCCAAGCTGAGGCCAGGTTCATGCATTCCTTGTCAATTCTTGCATATGCATCACATCCCGCATCCCGCATATCATACCATGTTCATGTGTTGGTTGTTTACTATGTTGTGTGCTTCTTTCCGGTGTTTGCTTCTTCGGGTTGGTTCCGGTAATGTCGCGTTGTGAGGACCCGTTTGTCTATGTCCGTTTGTCTTCTTCAGGGACTCGTTCTTCTTCCTTGCGGGATTTCAGGCAAGATGATCATACCCTCGAAATCACTACTATCTTTGCTTTGCTTAGTTGCTCGCTCTTTTGCTATGTCTATGCTAAGATGCCTACCACTTGCTTTCAAGCCTCCCAAATTTCCATGTCAAACCTCTAACCCACCATGTCCTAGCAAACCGTTGATTGGCTATGTTACCGCTTTGCTCAACCCCTCTTATAGCGTTGTTAGTTGCAGGTGAAGATTGAAGTTTGTTCCTTGTTGGAACATGGAGATGTTGTTCCTTGTTGAAACATGTTTACTTGTTGGGATATCACAATATATCTTATTTTAATTAATGCATCTATATACTTGGTAAAGGGTGGAAGGCTCGGCCTTATGCCTGGTGTTTTGTTCCACTCTTGCCGCCCTAGTTTTCGTCATATCGGTGTTATGTTCCCGGATTTTGCGTTCCTTACGCGGTTGGGCTATTATGGTAACCCCTTGACAGTTCGCCTTGAGTAAAACTCCTCCAGCAATGCCCAACATTGGTTTTACCATTTGCCACCTAGCCTTTTCTTTTCCCTTGGGAGTCGCGCTCCTGAGGGTCATCATTATTACCCCCCCCCCCCGGGCCAGTGCTCCTCTGAGTGTTGGTCCAACCTGTCAGCTGCCGGTGACCACTAGGGGCAACTCTGGGCTGGCCTTCCCATACCTAGGACAATCTGAGTGTGCCCTGAGAAAGAGATATGTGCAGCTCCTATCGGGATTTGTCGGCACATTTGGGTGGTGTTGCTGGTTTAGTTTTACCCTGTCGAAATGTCTTGTAGAACCGGGATACCGAGTCTGATCGAAATGTCTCGGGAGGAGGTCTATTCCTTCGTTGACCGTGAGAGCTTGTGACGGGCTAAGTTGGGACACCCCTGCAGGGATTTGAACTTTTGAAAGTCGTGCCCGCGGTTATGGGCAGATGGGAATTTGATAATGTCCGGTTGTAGATAACTTGAACCTTAACTTAATTAAAATACATCAACTGCGTGTGTAACCGTGATGGTCTCTTCTCGGCGGAGTCCGGGAAGTGAACACGGTGTTGGAGTTATGCTTGACGTAGGTTGTTTTAGGATCACTTCTTGATCATAATTTTATCGACCATGCTTTGCCTTCTCTTCTCGCTCTCATTTGCGTATGTTAGCCACCATATATGCTAGTCTCTTGCTGCAGCTCCACCTCATACCTTTTACCTTACCCATAAGCTTAAATAGTGTTGATCGCGAGGGTGTGAAATTGCTGAGTCCCCGTGGCTCACAGATACTTCCAAAACCAGCTTGTAGGTGCCGATGAGTCCGTGCAGATGACGCAACCAAGCTCAGGAGGAGCTCGATGAAGATCTTGTCCTTTGTGTTGTTTCGTTCTAGTTGATCAGTAGTGGAGCCCGGTTGGGGTCGATCGGGGACCTTTGTCGCATTTGGGGTTCTTCTTTTATTTTGGTTCCGTAGTCGGGCCCTGATTGTATTTGGATGATGTAATGCTTTATTCATGTATTTGTGTGAAGTGGTGATTGTAAGCCAGCTATGTATCTCTTTCCCTTATGTATTACATGGGTTGTGTGAAGATTACCTCACTTGCGACATTGCTTTCAATGCGGTTATGCCTCTAAGTCGTGCTTCGACACGTGGGAGATATAACCGCATCGAGGGCATTACAAGTTGGTATCAGAGCCTTCCCCGACCTTAGGAGCCCCATTGCTTGATTGTTTTTAGCAGCCGTTGTTGAGTCTAGAAAAATGTTTTGAGTCATTTAGGAATTATATATCAGAGAGTTTAGGAATTCTTTTTACTTCCCAGTCTCCTCATTGCTCTGGTAAGGCATCCTAACGTAGAGTTTTGACTCTTCTCTTCTCTAATTTCACTAAAAAAATTAGGATCACGCGGGTATCTTGGAATCGTTCTGATGGTTTTGTGATGAGAACATTGTCTTGGTGCCTCCTGTCAGGGGTTTTGTGGAAGTGTCCCGGGGAGTTGATCTCTGAGGTGTTGTCGTCATAATTTTATTGTTGCAGTTCTGGAATACCTGAGTTTAGTACGCCGACATCGAAAATCTCTTTTATGCAGTTCGTTGGTGAGATAACCTCGACGCCACCCAGTACTGGGGCGGGAGTTCGGGAGTATTGCCATAACTTGTATAACGGATGCTTTTCGAAGGTTGAGGTAGATGATTTCTGAAGGTTTCTTGGTTATGTGTTGAAGGATGGATACAGCTGGATGTAGGATTTGCTAGTTTGAGTGAGATATTATGCTTCCCCTGTATCCCCAACACCTGATTGCATAACCGAAAAATTTCGGGAGTTTATAAGTGGGAATTCAAGTAGATCTTAGGATATCTTTCCGACAGATGTATGATTTGAAATTGGGGTTCGACGTCTAGTGGTCCGCCTATTCACGGTCGGTTTTACAGTGGTCTCGTTGTGTCTTAAAGAGTCCTTGGCTATGCCGACTCGGGGACGCTTTGTATGTCATGTGCACTGCCTTGTACATGATGGTGCTGTACGATCGAGCCCTTGTAGGCCCCACCACGAAAACTTCGGACAAAATCTCTATCATATGTTTGTTCCGGCTTATTTTGCAAGCCAATCCTTTGTTTTGTTTTGAGTTATGGTATTCGAGTTGCTTCAATGTCAAGTGTTGATTCCATACCTTCCCCAAATGGTGTTCTCATACTCCTATGTGAATACTAAACCTTCATGATAATCGAGACTGTCATGTCAATCCTTTTCAACTGGTGTGCTTCTCTTCAAGTGGATTCGATCATTTCAACTTCCGCAAGATCAATTATCACTTCTTCTCAACGGTGTTCATTTCTTCCATTCCAAGTTGTCTTTTTCCCACCCTCCCACCCTTTTTTCTTCAAGGATTCAAATTTCTTAATCAAGTATCCTTTTATTCATATGAAGTCTCTCCATTCTTTCCCGGCAATGTTCTTATTTGGTGATTCTCAGGAAGATGCTAACGGAGCTTCTAGTGCATCATTCTTCATTCTCTTTTATCCGATGAATTCAATTCAAGCTTTGCCAATTATATCCTTTCCTCGTTGCAAATACCTTCTCATGCATGTGCTCCTCATATTCATTCATTTCTCGCTATTCATTTATTCCGGAGTGCTCAAGTTATCTCGAAGATTCGTGCTTACACTCTGCTTTTGTTCAAGCTCTTTCAAAGATGCTCTCTCATTCAAGCCTTTTAATTCAACCGGAGCATTCTCTCTTTTAAATCCTTCAATGGTGTTTTTTTGAGTCGGCCCTAACCCACAGGTCTTTTCCCAGGATCTTACCTGACTCTTCTTATTTTACCGGAGCTATTCTCAAATCTTTCAAAGTGTGACGTAAGAATGAATCATCATCAGTCATATGTATTTCTCCAAGATCCTTCAAATTCTTTTTCATTGCTGGCTCAACCTTTACATTCTTCATTCTGGAGTGCCTCAACAATTCATGGTGGTGTTTCTCATCATCATTCTCAGATTTTGAAGACCGAAGAAGAGTTTTTCCTCCATATCTTGCTTCATTCTCTTCAAGATTCGTGGCTCTAGTTTGTTGCCATCCTCTCATAATTATTTTCAATTGTGAGATTTCTTTCCACCCATCCAGAGTAATTCAGGAGTCTTTTCAGTTTGATTATCCGGAGCCCACCATCTAAGATTTATTCATTCCAGCTTTCAGCTCTCATACTCTAAATCTTACCGGTGCTTCATTCAAGTGATCTCTAATCGGCTCGTGATCTCTTCGTTCTCATGTGTCTAAATCCTCTCAAGCATCTTCGTTCATTTTATAATTCTTCCCAGCGATTTGTGCCTTTTTCCAATTCCATTTTCAAATTCTTACCGGTGATTCACCCCTTTTACTTTGTTTTTTTTCAATTCTTACCGGTGGCTCGTTCAAGATTTCTCTTCCTTTGTTATTGTATCAATTCATTTGTTATTTCTATCCTACCAGTGGTTCGTTCAATACCTTCTCAAGTTGGCGCTATATCTCTCTTAATCTTTTCTAAGAGAATAAGTAGTATGCCAAATCCGTTTGCTCGTCATCAATTTAATTGGTGAAGGTTAAGCATAATGTAATTTTTATTCTTGTTTTCATCGAGTAAATTTAATTCCTTATTCTGGAGGCTCACAAAATTCTTGATCTCAATTGATTCATCTTCTCTTTTCCCAGGGTTCCTACCTCTCGCAATTATATCACCATGGAGATCCATCTAATCATTGCAAGGCTTCAACCTTATTCTTTTTCATCCTCCATTTCGATTGACCATTTCTTTTATTACCGGAGTTCTCATGAAGGCTCTACAAGATGGTTCATCAAGGATTTAATTCTTTCTCGAAGTGTTCATTGAGATTCTTTTCAAAGGAGCTCAAGTATTCTTTATCTTGCATTTTAAAGTGCAATTCGTTCAACCGTATCATCCGAAGTGGTATTATGTCATTCTTGATAATTTGAGTTCATGTTTCATGATTCACTTGTTGTTAAGAATGAGGTATTTTAAATCCATCAATCTCGTCATTGGATTTACCTTCGGTTATATTTCACCTAAAGCTTTCCCTAAGGATTGTTGCTATCTATGGTGCTTATAATTGACCCAAGTTCTTCATCTACCCCCCCCCCCCCCGGTGAAATAAGTTCTCGTCTTCTTGTTCATATCAATCCAATTCTTCTTTTACCCTCCCGGTGAAATAAGTTCTCGTCTCCTTGTCTATATCAATACAACTCTTTTCCCGTGAGTGGCAGGTTGTCACCTCATAATTTGAGATGTATTCCATAAGACCATATCAAGCTTATTCTTTTCGTTGTTGGTTTTCCAACAACTCCGTTCTAGCACTTGTTGTAAGCGTGCTCCCTCAAGATCTTGTTTTCTCGTCGTTCATTCCATTCCATTATTTCTTTCGTTCCGGAAGCTTGGTGATGTTGCTCTTCTCAACCCATCATCCCATTCGTCAAAGGTTAGGTTCTTTTCATGATTATCCATTTAACCGGAGTGTTGTGCCTCTTTTCAAGTTCTATCACCTTATCAAGTTCTTATTCAATTCCTTTCTTTTAATCGGAGTGCTGCCCGAAGTTGTTCTTCCTTGTTCCTCTTTTCTAACGAGTGTTTTCAACCTCGTTCATCTTTGTTGTATTCTTTCTATCAATTTGTTTAACCTCTCAAGGTTCTTTGGTTTCATTCGTTTGTCAAACAAGCAACTTAGTTTTACCTCTTCTTTTTCTCTTCCGTTGTCCCTCCGGTGTCATTCTAGATCTCGGGACGAGATCCTCTCGTAGTGGTGGAGTGTTGTAACACCCCGAGACCGATGTGCCAGGTGTCATCCAGTTATTCGCTGTTGTTGCCTTGTCATTGCTTGCGTGTCTTGCATTGCATATCATGTCATCATTTGCATACATGTTCGTCTCATGCATCCGAGCATTTTCCCCGTTGTCCGTTTTGCATTCTGGCGCTCCGTTCTCCTCCGGTGGTCATTTCTACCTTTCTTTTGTGTGTGGGGGTTAAACATTTCCGGATTGGACCAAGACTTGCCAAGCGGCCTTGGTTTACTACCGGTAGACGGCCTATCAAGTTTCGTACCATTTGGACTTCGTTTGATGCTCCAACGGTTAACCGAGGGACCGAGAAGGCCTCGTGTGTGTTGCAGCCCAACACCCTTCCAAAGTGGCCCAAAACCCACCTAAACCTGCTGTAGCTCCACCTCATACATTTTACCTTACCCATAAGCTTAAATAGTCTTGATCGCGAGGGTGTGAAATTGCTGAGTCCCCGTGGCTCATAGATACTTCCAAAACCAGCTTGCAAGTGCCGATGAGTCCGTGCAGATGACGCAACCAAGCTCGGGAGGAGCTCGATGAAGATCTTGTCCTTTGTGTTGTTTCGTTCTAGTTGATCAGTAGTGGAGCCCAGTTGGGGTCGATCAGGGACCTTTGTCGCATTTGGGGTTCTTCTTTTATTTTGGTTCTGTAGTCGGGCCCTGATTGTATTTGGATGATGTAATGCTTTATTCATGTATTTGTGTGAAGTGGCGATTGTAAGCCAACTATGTATCTCTTTCCCTTATGTATTACATGGGTTGTGTGAAGATTACCTCACTTGCGACATTGCTTTCAATGCGGTTATGCCTCTAAGTCGTGCTTCGACACGTGGAAGATATAGCCGCATTAAGGGCGTTACAATTCCATTGTCACCACAGATATCCACGGCAAGACATACATCAAGTGTTCTCAAATCTTTAAAGACTCAATCCGATAAGATAACTTCAAAGGGGAAACTCAATTCATTACAAGAGAGAAGAGGGGGAGGAGAAACATAGGATCCAACTATAATAGCAAAGATCGCAATACATAAAGATCGTGCCAAATCAAGAACACGAGAGAGAGAGAGAGAGATCAAACACATAGCTACTGGTACATACCCTCAGCCCTGACGGAGAAATACTCCCTCCTCGTCATGGGGAGCACCGGGATGATGAAGATGGCCACCGGAGAGGGATTGCCCCCCTCCGGCAGGGTGCCGGAACGGGTCTAGATTGGTTTTCGGTGGCTACGGAGGCTTCTGGCGGCGGAACTCCCGATCTATTGTGTGTTCTGGAAGTTTTAGGTCACGTGGGTATATATGGGTGCAGGGAGGACGTCGGAGGAGCCATGGGGGTCCCACGAGACAGGGGGCGCCCTAGGGGGGCACGCCCCCCACCCTCGTGAGCACCTCGTGTCTCCCCTGACGTGGGGTCCAAGTCCATCAGGTGTGTTTCCTTCCAAAAATAACTTCTCCAGTTGATTTCGTTCCGTTTCGACTCCATCTGATATTCCTTTTCTTCGAAACACTAAAATATGCATAAAACAGCAAATTTGGGCTGGGCCTCCGGTTAATAGGTTAGTCCCAAAAATAATATAAAAGTGGATAATAAATCCCAATATTGCCTAAAACAGTAGATAATATAGCATGGAGCAATCAAAAATTATAGATACGTTGGAGACGTATCAAGCATCCCCAAGCTTAATTCCTGCTTGTCCTTGAGTAGGTAAATGATAAAAAGATAATTTTAGATGTGGAATGCTAGTTGGCATAATTTCAATGTAATTCTTCTTAATCGTGGTATGAATATTCAGGTCCATAATACTTGAAGCATACTAACAAAGCAATCATGTCTTCTCAAAATAACATGGCCAAAGAAAGTTATCCCTACAAAATCATATAGTCTGGCTATGCTCCATCTTCACCACACAAAATATTTAAATCATGCACAACCCCGATGACAAGCCAAGCAATTGTTTCATACTTTTGATGTTCTCAAACTTTTTCAATCTTCACACAATACATGAGCGTGAGCCATGGACATAGCACTATGGGTGAAATAGAATGGTGGTTGTGGAGAAGACAAAAAGGGAGAATATAGTCTCACATCAACTAGGCGTATCAACGGGCTATGGAGATGCCCATCAATAGATATCAATGTGAGTGAGTAGGGATTACCATGCAACGGATGCACTAGAGCTGTAAATGTATGAAAGCTCAACAAAAGAAACTAGTGGGTGTGCATCCAACTTGCTTGCTCACGAAGACCTAGGGCAATTTGAGGAAGCCCATCATTGGAATATACAAGCCAAGTTCTATAATGTAAAATTCCCACTAGTATATGAAAGTGACAACATATGAGACTCTCTATATGAAGAACGTGGTGCTACTTTGAAGCACAATATATGAGACTCGCTATATCATGGTGCTACTTTGAAGCACAAGTGTGGAAAAAGGATAGTAGCATTGCCCCTTTTTATTTATTTTCTTTTTTTATTTGGCCTTTCCTTTTTTGCCTTTTTTATTTTATTTGGCCTTTCCCTTTTTTTTGCCTTCCTTTTTTTGGGACAATGCTCTATTGAATGGTGATCATCACACTTCTATTTATTTACAACTCAAGAATTACAACTCAATACTAGAACAAAGATGACTCTATATGAATGCCTCCGGCGGTGTACCGGGATATGCCATGAATAAAGAGTGACATGTATGAAAGAATTATGAATGGTGGCTTTGCCACAAATACAATGTCAACTACATGATCATGCAAAGCAATATGACAATGATGAAGCGTGTCATAATAAACAGAACGGTGGAAAGTTGCATGGCAATATATCTCGGAATGGCTATGGAAATTCCATAATAGGTAGGTATGGTGGCTGTTTTGAGGAAGGTATATGGTGGGTTTATGGTACCGGCGAAAGTTGCGCGGTACTAGAGAGGTTAGCAAAGGTGGAAGGGTGAGAGTGCGTATAATCCATGTACTCAACATTAGTCATAAAGAACTCACATACTTATTGCAAAAATCTATTAGTTATCGAATCAAATTACTACGCGCATGCTCCTAGGGGATAGATTGGTAGGAAAAGACCATCGCTCGTCCCCGGCCGCCACTCATAAGGAAGACAATCAATAAACACCTCATGCTCCGACTTCGTTACATAACGGTTCACCATATGTGCATGCTACGGGAATCACAAACTTCAACACAAGTATCTCTCAAATTCACAACTACTCAACTAGCATGACTCTAATATCACCATCTCCATATCTCAAAACAATCATCAAGCATCAAACTTCTCTTAGTATTCAACACACTCATAAGAGAATTTTCATTATTCTTGAATACCTAGCATATTAGGATTTTAAGCAAATTACCATGCTATTTAAGACTCTCAAAATAATCTAAGTGAATCATGAGAGATCAATAGTTTCTATAAAACGAATCCACCACCATGCTCTAAAAGATATAAGTGAAGTACTAGAGCAAACAACAAACTACTCCGAAGGATATAAGTGAAGATCAATGAGTAGTCGAATAATTATGCAACTATGTGAAGACTCTCTAACATTTAATAATTTAAGATCTTGGTACTTTATTCAAACAGCAAGCAAAGCAAAATAAAATGACATCTAAGAATAGAAAACATCGTGTGAAGAAGCAAAAACTTGGGATCAACCAATACTAACCGATAATTGTTGAAGAAGAAATGTGGGATGCCAACCGGGGCATCCCCAAGCTTAGATGCTTGAGACTTCTTGGAATATTATCTTGGGGTGCCTTGGGCATACCCAAGCTTGAGATTTTGTGTCTCCTTAATTCCTCCTATATCACGGTCTCCCTAAATCTCAAAAGCTTCATCCACACAAAACGCAACAAGGACTCGTGAGATAAGTTAGTATAAACCATTGCCAAAAACCTTATCATGCTCTACTGTAGAAAACCACTAAAATTATTATTCAACATTTCATACTAAATTCCTCTGCATATTTAATAGTCCCATCCTCAAATATAATCATTAAAGAAGCAAACATATGCAAACAATGCAAACATAACAGCAATCTGCCTAAACAGGATAGTATGTAAAGAATGCTGCAACATCCATACTTCCCTAGCTCCAAAAATTATGAAAGAAAATTCTCACTGTAGTAAATTTATCAGAGATTTATATGCAAAAGGTTTCAACATTTTATCACATTCTGACTTTTCGAGGGAATTACTGCAACAGGGGTAAACTTTCTGTTTTCAAACAGCAACATGTGGACCTCTAAAATAGGCATAGTAAAGGCTAACAATGCCACTTTTATTGAAATAAAATATGCAAAACATTGTTATAAATAACATCAAGAAAAACTAAATAAAATAAAATGACGCTCCAAGCAAAACACATATCATGTGGTAAATAAAAATATAGCTCCAAGTAAAGTTACCGATGAACGAAGACGAAAGAGGGGATGCCTTCCGGGGCATCCCCAAGCTTAGGCTCTTGGATATCCTTGAATATTACCTTGGGGTGCATTGGGAATCCCCAAGCTTAGGCTCTTGCCACTCCTTATTCCATAGTCCATCGAATCCTTACCCAAAACTTGAAAACGTCACAACACAAAACTTAAAGTAGAAAACTCGTAAGCTCCGTTAGTATAAGAAAATAAATCACCACTTCAAGGTACTGTAATAAACTCATTCTAAATTCATATTGGTGTAATATCTACTGTATTCCAACTTATCTATGGTTCATACCCTCCGATACTACTCATAGATTCATCAAAATAAGCAAACAACACGTAGAAAACAGAATCTGTCAAAAGCAGAACAGTCTGTAGTAATCTGGATCAAGCATATACTTCTGGAACTCATAAAATTCTCAAATAAATTGCTGGACCTGAGGAATTTATCTATTAATTACCTTAAAAATAATTAACTAAATAGCACTCTCCAAATAAAAATGGCAGCAATTCTCGTGAGCGCTAAAGTTTCTGTTTTTGACAGCATGATCAACAAGACTTCCCCCAAGTCTTCCCAAAGGTTCTACTTGGCAAAAACACTAATTAAAAGCATAAAACCACATCTAAGAAGAGGCTATATGAATTATTTATTATTAAACAGGAACAAAAATCAAGGAATAAAAATAAAATTGAGTTGCCTCCCAACAAGCGCTATCGTTTAATGCCCCTAGCTAGGCATGATGATTTCAACGATGCTCACATAAAAGATAAGAATTGAAACATAAAGAGAGCATCATGAAGAATATGACTAGCACATTTAAGTCTAACATACTTCCTATGCATAGGGATTTTGTGAGAAAACAACTTGTGGGAATAAGAATCAACTTGCATAGGAAGGTAAAACAAGCATAACTTCAAAATTTTAAGCACATAGAGAGGAAACTTGATATTATTGCAATTCCTACAAGCGTATATTCCTCCCTCATAATAATTTTCAGTAGCATCATGAATGAATTTAACAATATAACCAGCAACTAAAGCATTCTTTTCATGATCTACAAGCATGCAAAATTTACTACTCTCCACATAAGCAAAATTCTTCTCATCAATAGTAATGGGAGCAAACTCAACAAAATAACTATCATGTGATTGAAAATTAAGATCAAGATGACAAGTTTCATGGTTATCATTATTCCTTAAAGCATATGTGTCATCACAATAATCATCATAAATAGGAGGCATGCTTTCATCATAATAAATTTGCTCATCATAGCTTGGGGGACAAAAAATGTCATCTTCATCAAACATAGCTTCCCCAAGCTTGTGGCTTTGCACATCATTAGCATCATGGATATTCAAGGAATTCATACTAACAACACTGCAATCATGCTCATCATTCAAATATTTAGTGCCAAACATTTTGTAGATTTCTTCTTCTAGCACTTGAGCACAATTATCCTTTCCATCATACTCACGAAAGATATTAAAAAGATGAAGCGTATGAGACAAGCTCAATTCCATTTTTTTGGTCGTTTTCTTTTATAAACTAAACTAGTGATAAAACAAGAAACTAAAAGACTCTATTGCAAGATCTAAAGATATACCTTCAAGCACTCACCTCCCCGGCAACGGCGCCAGAAAAGAGCTTGATGTCTACTACACAACCTTCTTCTTGTAGACGTTGTTGGGCCTCCAAGTGCAGAGGTTTGTAGGACAGTAGCAAATTTCCCTCAAGTGGATGACCTAAGGTTTATCAATCCGTAGGAGGGGTAGGATGAAGATGGTCTCTCTCAAGGAACCCTACAACCAAATAACAAAGAGTCTCTTGTGTCCCCAACACACCCAATACAATGGTAAATTGTATAGGTGCACTAGTTCGGCGAAGAGATGGTGATACAAGTGGTATATGGATGGTAGATAAAGGTATTTGTAATCTGAAATTATAAAAACAGCATGGTAGCAAGTGATAAAAGTGAGCGTAAACGGTATTGCAATGTGTGGAAACAAGGCCTAGGGTTCATACTTTCGCTACTGTAAGTTCCCTCAATGATACTAACATAATTGGATCACATAACTGTCCCTCAACATGCAATAAAGAGTCACTCCAAAGTCACTAATAGCGGAGAACGAACGAAGAGATTATGGTTGGGTACGAAACCACCTCAAAGTTATTCTTTCCAATCAACCCGTTGGGCTATTCCTATAAGTGTCACAAACAGCCCTAGAGTTCGTACTAGAATAACACCTTAAGACACAAATCAACCAAAACCCTAATGTCACCCTGATACTCCATTGTCACCTCAAGTATCCGTGGGCATGATTATACGATATGCATCACACAATCTCAATTCATCTATTCAACCAACACAAAGGACCTCAAAGAGTGCTCCAAAGTTTCTACCGGAGAATCACGACGAAAATGTGTGCCAACCCCTATGCATAGGTTCATGGGCGGAACCCGCAAGTTGGTCACCAAAACATACATCAAGTGGCACGTGGTATCCCATTGTCACCACAGATTTCCATGGCAAGACATACATCAAGTGTTCTCAAATCTTTAAAGACTCAATCCGATAAGGTAACTTCAAAGGGGAAACTCAATTCATTACAAGAGAGAAGAGGGGGAGGAGAAACATAGGATCCAACTATAATAGCAAAGCTCGCGATACATCAAGATCGTGCCAAATCAAGAACACGAGAGAGAGAGAGAGATCAAACACATAGCTACTGGTACATACCCTCAGCCCCGAGGGAGAACTACTCCCTCCTCGTCATGGAGAGCACCGGGATGATGAAGATGGCCACCGGAGAGGGATTGCCCTCTCCGGCAGGGTGCCGAAACGGGTCTAGATTAGTTTTCAGTGGCTATGGAGGCTTCTGGCGGCGGAACTCCCGATCTATTATGTGTTCTGGAAGTTTTAGGTCACATGGGTATATATGGGTGCAGGGAGGACGTCGAAGGAGCCACGGGGGTCCCACGAGACAGGGGGCGCGCCCTAGGGGGAGCGCCCCCACCCTCGTGAGCACCTCGTGTCTCCCCTGACGTGGGGTCCAAGTCCATCAGGTGTGTTTCCTTCCAAAAATAACTTCTCTAGTTGATTTCATTCCGTTTCGACTCCGTCTGATATTCCTTTTCTTCGAAACACTGAAATAGGCATAAAACAGCAAATCTGGGCTGGGCTTCCGGTTAATAGGTTAGTACCAAAAATAAGTGGAAAATAAAGCCCAATATTGCCTAAAACAGTACATAATATAGCATGGAGAAATCAAAAATTATAGATACGTTGGAGATGTATCAGTACTCAGCGGCGACCATGGAGATTTGGGAGGCCATGGATTTTGGAGGAGGGTTAGGAGAAGTTGAACTGTTGTACCCTGCAAAAAAACTGGGAGCGAACTAATGTGAAAGGATGGGACGACTGGGAGCGAACTGTTGTAAGGTAGAAGATGGGGACGAGTAGGGCGTGCGAACGGCGTGGGGTTGCTGGCTTGCCCGGTGGATAATGGCTGCAAGCCCCCAAAGAGTTCTCGAGAACTATGCGGGACCCACTAGATGTCATATCTACTAGACCCATATCATAGGCCTGACGGTATAGCTTCTGCCTGTTCGCACGCCATGCCGACACATGGATGTAACTTCACTTGATTCCGTCAAACATCGCGCCTCCCACGACCTTCGCCTCCCTCGCGCGGTCGCGCCCTTTGATACTTCGACCGGCTATAAATGAGCAAATTTTTTTGCCTTTTTTAGATAAGCAATGTTTTTGCCTACTCCGCATGCATGATACTCCCTCTGGTCCTTTTTACTCCCGTCAACCGTTTGCAAAGTGTTTGACCAAATTTATACTTTTTTTGAACACCACCTTATATTAATTAACCAGCCACACCAGTACACTCATTTGATACAATATTCACCACATAGGGTGGTACGTTATTTACAAGAATACCATCTAATCTATTGTCAAAGCTATACTTAGCGATTAAGTGTGTCACCTTATTGGCCGAACGGCTAATCTTTGACAATTGAAGATTGTTGATCAACTTCGAGATGCTCAACACTTTCATCTTCAGGTCACGCATAGCAGACCTATCAACGCTTTGACAGGCATCAATGAAATCCAACGACCAAATTTATACTAAAAATATCAATATCTACAATACTCCCAAAACACTTAGGCGCGGTGCATTAACTTCTACCTCGTTTCTTGTTTCTTGACATATCAACCAATAGGAGATGTGAGTGTGCATGATTTTAATGACTTGAGACTACCAAACACGACATGCAGTGGTTACTTCATTGCATGCAATGCTATTAATTAGCAAATAAACATTAAGATCTCTCGTTTTCCCCTCCTCCTTCGTCATAGTGCACAATCTAAGATGACTTGCTCACCTAGACGGAGGGAGTACTGATTATACTGAGTACTCCCTCCTTCCATCTATATAGGGCCTAATGCGTTTTTCAAGACCGCCTTTGACTATTGATAAAATTAATACTACATGACATGCATAATGTGAAAATGATATCATTGAAAGCTCCTTTCACATACGAATTTGATGATGTGCTTTGTGTAAGTTGCATGTCATATATTATTGCTCTAACATTTGGTCAAAGTTAGCCCCGAAAAATGCATTAGGCCCTATATAGATGGAAGGAGGGAGTATAAGAACTACGTTTTATAATGAGTGTAAAAATATTGATTTGACATTGTGAATGTTGACACATTGTGGAATAGTTTTTGAAGTCTGCAAAAGTACTCAACTAGTGCTGTCGTTCTCCACAAAAAAATGTGTTTACCAATGCATGCATGAACTCTAGTTACTCTAACCCCCCTCTCTTCTTTAATTCTTTGCCACATCAGTATGTTTGCTATTCCCGTGTGCATGATACCAGCTAAGATACCACCATTATGGCCAGCCTTAATCATCGCATGCAATAATTTAGTGCACCTTGAAATATGAACATGTGTGGGGCGTGTTTGTTTTTAATGACTTGAGACTATACCTAGCCCGGCATGCAAGATGACTTATTATGCACCGTTCCCTATACCTGCAGGAAGCCCATTCGTCTCCAATCTGTTTCTCTCCATGTGTGGAAACAATATGCCTACCAAACTGTCCTTCTCCCTCCGGCGGTCCCACCACTCCACCCCATGTGAAAAAATCTGCATGCATGACTCTCCTCCCCCCAGGCTCATCCAATCCGTTGTGACCAGCAATATTTCCACCCCTTCACTCCCCCGTAATTTACTCCAACAAATATGCGCACATAGCTGTTACTTAACTGCAGGTGCATTCGGTCACTGACATATGGGCCCAACAGGGGTCTGGCCCACATGTCAGTGATGCAACTGGACCGGCAGTTAATTCAGTGCAGCTCAGTCCATATCTTACGTAGGTGTGCCATTGCTCGCTATAAATACTACGCCTCCCACGACATCGCTATCTCCTCCCCCTCATGTTCACGTTCATCGCTATCTCCTCCCCCTCCCTCTCACATCGACCACCATGACATCACCCCTCCCAAGCCCTAGGAGCCCCTCGCTGCACCGCGCGGACAGTCACGCGTCGCAGTTCCGTTCCTTGCCGCCACTAGTCGAGGAGGATGCGTCGGTGTTCCGCTCCCCGTCGCTACACGGCGCGTCGCCATTCCGTTCCTTGCCGCCACTAGTCGAGGAGGACGCATCGGTGTTCCGCTCCTCGCCACGACACGTCGGCGTTCCCAATCTCGCCAGCACGCGCGCCGGAGGACGCGTCGGCTCCCCGCTACGAGGAGAACACCGCACCGCCCTCCGAGCCCCCCAGCCTTGAGGAGCTTTGGAAAGAAATGGATGTCGCCTTGTGGGAGGCTTTGCCTCCACCAGAGCGCACCAAAATAGAGGCGGAGAAGAAGGCCGAGGAAGAGAAGCGCACCGCAAAACAAGCTGCCTGGGAGGCCTATGTCGCGTCCGAGAGAGTCAGGCAATTGGCTCTTTGGCAGAAGGCTCATGCGAGGGTCGTGAGGGTGGCGGAGGACGCCCGTGCCGACACCCTGAGTGCAGTCGGGCCCAAGCGCCTCATCTACGCTTGGCGGTACGTGGACCGGGTGCACGCTTCCAGCGAGGAGGAGTACCTGTTGGCGCCGGATCACCACACCGGTGAGATCGCGCTCGCCCGCCGACAAGCCGCCAATCAGCATCTCGCAAGTTGCGAGGCTGAGGAAGAGGCGTTGTGTCGGCGCGCTGGGAAACGGCCGTGCACTAGGGCACTCGTGGCGTGCCGCAAGCGCTCCTGCGAGCACCGTGGCTTTTAGGAGGAGTATAATTTTTGTTTCGTAAGGCGATCTCATTAGTTTTGGGACGCAAATGATAAATCCCGAACGTTCAGGAATTTTTAGCGTCCTTAATTAAGTATGTAAAAGGGAAAGTTTGGAAACTCGTGTATTCATACGCATTTTGCAAGTACATGCATATAGTACAAACTTTACTATATACTATCGCAGGAAAAGAATTCTATGAGACCAGGTCTCACGCGAGACCCATCCTGATGGATGACACGTGGCATTCACAAATCACAAAGCATCCCCCACCCCCCACTTAAAATCAGGGGGGAGATTAGATGCTTTGTGATTTGTGAATGCCATGTGTCATCCATCAGGACGGGTCTCACCTGCTAATCGTGAGACCTGGTCTCATATAATTTTTTTCCACTATCGCACTACACGTCTCTCTCGATATATGCTTGCAGACTGTGCTACTCCCTCCATCCAGGTCAATAAGTCATCTTCGGTTGTGCACCATGACCAAGAAGGAGGGAAGACCTATAAACCTAGACAGAGGGAGTACTACTATTACTTATGTACGTGCAAATGCACGTTTTAACATTACGATGCGGTTTTTGTAAAAGTAGAAAAACTGCACTAGTCAAGCTTGTGAAACGATTCAATGCAAAACAAATGCAAAAATGCTCGTTTGGTTGTTTACTTTTAGCTTCCTTATCTTTGGTTATTTCTCTGTCATACTTTCTACGGAGTATCTCACTGGTTGGGAAGGCATGCAAATTCCCAAACCGCTTCCTACACCCTATATCTCACTGGTTGCCGGTGTTGACATTGTCGCCCATGTCATCGAGGATGAGGTTACCGAGGTCGGGGAAGAAGTCGTCGTTCGCAACTAATCATGTGGACTAGCATAGTAGTAGGATACAGAGTAGAAACATGAATTTTACCACGATTTCAAACAGGAAGGACAGAAACACATACGGTGCAACGGGAGCAGCAGCGCTGGCGTTGAGGTTGTTGCCCATGTCCAAACACCACATAGACACGGTCTTTGAGCATGGTTTGTAGTCGTTCCACGCTCGGGCATTGAAGTTTGTAACTATTTTAGATTAGAATATACTACTCCTCCGGTGCTAGTAGTAGAGCAGAGTCCTACTCTACTACTCTACTCAAGCAAGTTAGGGCATAGCATTGTAGGGAGTACCAGTACTGTGATCACTCAAGCAAGTTGTCTGGCATCGACATGACCCTACGCTGCTAGTATGTGTCTCGTAAGTCAAGCGGCGTGCTGTAGTCATCATCACCTGTCCACTTCCCGCAGCACATATTCGCTTCTCCATCTTTGTCCGCACATAATCTCATCCAATTTTCCATCCCCCCTAAGGCGCCTCCCCCCCTCGTCCGAAACCCATGCACTAACAATGGCACAACCGAGCAGCGTCCGCCGAAAGAGTGACTGGAATTCGCTCCCCACAGAGGTAATCAAGCTCATTGTTTCGCGTGTGGACAATCTCAGTACCATGCCACTCGCCGCGTGCTCGTCGGGGCTGTACTGTTTACTCAAAGCCCTCAGGCCGGAGCTTTTTAAGCCAGCTCCTTGCTTGCTGATGCCGCCTGATCTTCAGAAACGGCGTGTCACGCAGCATAACGATCATAGTGTGGTGAGCATCAACCCCCTTGACTGCGATCCGATCCCCGTCAGCCTCAACTACATTAACGGTATGTAATGGGTCGGCATGAACACTTCTTGGATGGTGCTCGTCGATGGTCGCGGCAGCTGGATTCTTGTGGAGGTCCACACCCGGCGATTGATCCCCCTTCCTTTGATTAACACTGCACTGCTTTGGCACCGCGGCCCAGAATACTCGAAATCTTACAGTAGCCAACATGATACCAAGTTTGATTTGCTCAAGGTTGTAATCTGCCAAGTGCCCACAAGATCTGCGAATTATAAAGACTTCAGGCTAATTGCATTCTTCAACCATGGTCTCGCCTATCTGACAGGTCACTGCGGTAAGTAGATAAATCTGCACGTCCATCGCAGGATCATACATCCTCCATGCTTCTCTGATGCCATTGAACACAAGGGCTTCATTTACGCTGTCGACTCCTTCTATGGCTGGACGTATTGCTGGCCTACTCCAGTCATCGCTACAAATGGCTGTTACAGCAGTATGTTACTTTCCTATGATATCATGATGGCTTGCTTATATTACTGTCAACATTTGCTGAAAAATATTCATGCTCATAACATGTTGTTCTTAAGATTGACTAAACCAAGAGCCCTTTTTTATTTGACTCCAACTTGATATGATGTTGTAGGCTGCTTGGTGTCCCTACCCTTCCTAATCCCAGAACCTTTTAAAGAAAAGCGGCATGGCAGTTGCAGGTGGTTCCTGGCTCGATCAGACGACGACGAAAGATTGATGATCGTTCGCACGTACCGGACGTGTTGTTTCACGGAATACAATCACAGTCACTGCAAGGTCTTTGAGCAGGATCCCAGCTTCTTTGGGCCTTTAGGAATTTTTGACTGGAGGCTGGTAAGTAGCCTTGGTACACGATCTCTGTTTGTTGGACTGAATTATCCAATTAACCAGGAGGTAACCGACGGCAAGGATCATGATGGCAGCGCGGTTTTGTTCATCAGGCAAAACTGTGTGTACACAGCGTACCATGCGTCTCTCCATGCACCATACCCTGATATGTGCCACCACGCTCTGCAGCCCAAAGTAGGAGAGAGGGTCGCAAGTATCATACTTCGACCTACTGGCTGGAGTTTCCCCCGTCAGGAACCCATCTGGTTCAAGCCGTCAGCCAATCTCCACAGCTTAATAAATAGTAACGTCTAACTGAGCCAGTTAGTTAGATGCGTACACTTGGTGTAGTAGGATCTTTATTTAGTTTGATGCATACACTTGTTCTTTTTTGGTAGCCCTTTTGTAATGATGGCTGATGTTTGGTTTGGAAGAGAGAGCTATGTCTTCACTCTTCTGGCCTGCTTACTGCTTCTGTTGCACCCCCAGCCCTGGTTGCTTCTGCTGCTGTTTTCAATGTACAATCAGTAGTATATTTCGTCTGTTGGTTGAATAAATGTGTTGTTAGAATGACAAACACAATGTTTTGGAAGTCGTTGCACGGTTTGATCCTTTAGTGCCCCGTACAGCACGTAGCGCATACTATTTATTGTACGGAACACATTTTTTCTTGAAACTCGGAACACATTTTCCACTTGTTGATAACATGCAGCCCACTGATGAAGGCCCAATAGAGAAGCCAATAATTAACTGGAAGGGAGGCTCTCACATGAATCTGGCCCAGGTACATGCTCATGGTCCCCTAAACATAAATAAGTAAATAAATAAATAAATGAAGCTAAATACTCATGCACCAGTTCTTTGGGAAAATAGTTAGCCCAATATTTCTTTTTGAAGAATTCCCAAGCTAGGCCTATTTGTTTTCTCCGAATTACTGGGCTGCAAATCTTTCAAGACGAGGAGGGATGCATTCTGGACTGGCTTAAGAGTATGGTCAATGTCTGTCAAAGGTAATATCAAAAGGGGTTGAAAATTCCAAAAAAATTATAGCAAATGGGATATAAGTTTCTTTTTTGTTTTTGTTCTTCACTCATATCTTATACGTATTTCATTGGATTTAACATGACATAGTACTAATTTATTTTTAAATTTGTTTTAGTATGGCTATTAATTTTTGGATTAAGAATATTTCTTTCCCCAGCAAAAAATTGCAAATTTTCAAAATTTCCCACATATTTAGTTAATTTTTTGACCCTGGTACTGACCAGAAAATGGCCAGCAATTCTAAAAATGGAAAACGGGCTGCAATGAATTCCATATGAATTAGAAAATGAGTAAAAATTATAAAAATAATAGCAAATGGGATGTACACACCACAGATTTCGAGGTTGACTTGTTTACGCAAGGCTTTGTCAGTGAACACACGATTCTAGCAGCAGTTAGTGTTGGATGTCCATCCAACAGCCGACGTGCTTCTTCAATCTCTGATCTTCATGCTCCAGCCGCCTAACTAGCGCCGGCAGGACTTCCCGCTCCCTCCTCTTGTGGCCCGCTGTGATGCCACGCAATCTTCCCCGGCCCACCCTACTCCCTCCGCTGGCCTGGCCGCACGCAATCAACTGCCTCCTTATTACACAAAAAAAATGATTCCTCCCACTGACATCTGGGGCGCACCGGTTGGGAGGCTGACCTGTGGGCCTACTAAGTTGACCCATACGCAGGGATTGTCAACTTAGTCAACAAACGATTCTAGCAGCAGTAACCGTTGGATTTGAATCAAACGGTCCTGCTGCTTCTACAATCACTGCTCTTCTTGCACCAGCCGCCCAAACCAGCACCGGGGAGACCGCCTGCTCCTGCCTCCAGTGGCCGGTTGTGCTGCCGATGAGGCCTCATCGCCCCATACTACTCCCACCGCTAGCCAGGCCCTGCGGCGACGGCAGCCTCACCCTCGTACTCCTCTCCGCGTGGGCATCCACTGCTGCGTCTTCCCCGGCTCCGCGTCGTCCCCTTCCTAGGCCTCGTCGTCGTCCACCGCCTTAGTGCTCTCAGCGCGGCATGGTCAATGTGGTCAACGACATTCCATCGGAAGAGTACTGTACGTGGAGAGGCTGACAGCTGGGTCCACGGCCACAACCCAGTTTTTTTGTGATTTGCCAAGTAAGTCGCTTTGTCAGGCCTGTTGGGCTGCAAATCTTTCAAGACGAGAAGAGCTTTCATTCGGCTGGCCGAGAAAATGGCCCATCAGTAATGCTAACAAAAAGAATATGGGCTCCAAAAAATACCTTAATAATTAGCAAATGGGCTGTAAATTATTAGAAATAATGGTAGATGGGCTGTATGCTGTTTTCCACAGATTTGAGGCTTTCCTAAAAAAAGGTTGACCCACAAGCAGTGACTGTTGGATGGCCATCCAACGGCCGTCGTGCTTCTTCAATCTCTGCTCTTCCTGCTCCACCCGCTCAAATAGGCGCCGGCGGGACTGCCTGCTCCCTCCTCCCCGCGGCCGGCTCTGCTGCCGCACAGGCCTCACCGCCCCACCGTACTCCCATCGCTGGCCTAGCCATCCCTCTACTCACCCACACCTGTTGTTATTCTCCGGCGACGACAGACGAACCAGTAAACCCTCGTACAGTGGTACTCCCCTCCGCGTGGGAAACAACTACCGAGTCTTCCCTGCCTCAGTGTCGTTCCCTTCCTAGGCCTCGCCGTCGTCCACCGCCCTGCTGCTCTCGGCGCGGCCTGGTCAACGTGGTCAACAATCGACATGCATATGAAGTGGACTTTACGTGGAGAGGCCGACAGCTGGGTCCATGGCCGCACGCAAGGAAATGCCTCCTTATTACGTGCAAAATAATGATTCCTCCACCTGACATCAGGGGCCCACCGAAAGGGCCTCCGTATTTCGTGAAAAAACGTTACCGCCGATGACAGCTCAGACCCACCAGCTATATCTTCGCACGCAAGGAAGTGTCTCCTTATTACGCACAAAAAAATGAATACTCCCCCTATTAGCTGGGACCTAGTATAGTGGCAGGCTGACTTGTGGGCCTACTAAGTTGACGGGGACGGAGGGCTTTGTCAACTTAGTCAATATGCACGATTCTAGCTCCAGTGACCATACGATGTCCATCCAAGGGTCGTAGTGCTTCTTCAACCTCTGGTCTTCTTGCTCCAGCCGCCCAAACCAGCGCCGGTCGTGCCTCGTGCTCCTGCCTCCCATGGCCGGCTGTGATGCCGCGGAGACCTCACCGCCCCGTACTACTCCCACCGCTGGCCAGGCCATCCCTCTACTCACCCACACCCCCTATTATTCTGCAGCGACGGCAGCCTCACACCGCAGCGAACCAGTGAACCCTCGTACTCCTCTACGCGTGGGCATCCACTGCCGTGTCTTCCCCGGCTCCGCGTCGTCCCCTTCCTAGGCCTCGCCATCGTCCACCGCCCTGGTGCTCTCGGCGCAGCATGGTCAACATGGTCAAGGAACGGCTTCCATCAAACGTGGACTGTACGTGGAGAGGCTGACAGCTGGGTCCATGGCCGCAGCAAGGAAGTGCCTCCTTATTACGTGCAAAATAATTATTCCTCCACCTGACAGCGGGACCCACCGGACGGGACACCGTATTTCGTGAAAAAAATATTTCCCCCTGACTGCTGGGACCCACCAGATACATCTTCGCACGCAAGGAAGTGTGTCCGGGGAAAAAAACGATTCGCCCCCTGACTGCTGGGACCCACGAGCTACATCTTTGCAGGCAAGGAAGTGCCTGATAGTCGGGACCCACCTGGTTGAAGCGTACGTAGCGTTTTCATTCTGCTCATGAATGTGTACATACATACTGGTCGATGTAGAGGCGCGCACGTAGCATTTACACGTACGTACAGCGGCCAGGGTGCAAGAAAGAAAATACGGCCACGTATGTGTACATACGGGTGGGGTCTCGAACGCCTACTCGCGCATACGTATGGCCAGGGCTCGTGTACATGGCTGGGTCAGAACAGAGAAACAACATCGTCATCATGTTCATGGGGAGGCAACAGAATGTGTCGTGTTCATGGGGAGGCAACAGAATGCGTCGTGTTCATCGGGAGGGCTTGAACAGAACAGGCGATGGAAACGAGGCCTAGCGTACCGCAGAATGGAGGAAACGGCCTTGTGTTCGACCGACCATGTTTGAAACGGGATCCTGTTGATCGGGAGGGGTCTGGCATACCGCAAAACGGAGGAAAGGGACCTCCTACGGTCGAAATGGGGGTCCTGTTCATCAGGAGGGGTGTGGAGTACGGCAAAACGGACGAAACGGACCTCCTACGGTCGAAACGGGGGTCCTGTTCATCGGGAGGGGTGTGGCGTACCGCAAAACGGGACTCCACGGGATACTGTTCATCTCCATCGTCGACCCCCTCCAGCCTCCACGAGCTACTGTTCATCCACCGTCGACCTCTTCCAGCGTCCACCTGCGACTGTTCATCCACGGGCTCCTGGTCATCCAGCCTCCACCACGCGCTACTCCATCGACTACTGTTCAACCAGCCCTCTCCACGGGCTCCTGTTCAACCACCCCTCCACGGGCTACTGTTCATCCTGCCCTCCACCATCTACTATTCATCCTGCCCTCCATGGGGTGGTCCTGTTCATCCAGCCCTCCACGGGGTCCTATTCATCCAGCCCCAACCAGCTGGATCGATCGGGGTCCTGTTCATCCAGAGGCAACACCACGGGGTCCTATTCATCCACCCCCACTAGGAACTGTTCATCCAAACCACCACCACCCCCCCCCCCCGCAACGCTCACTATTCATCCAAAGGCAGCATCGATCGGCTTCAGTTAGCAGCAGTAGCGAAGGAATCGCTCGATCGGGTTCAATTAACAGCCATCGATCGATCGCTCGGGGTCAGTAACGCGTAGCCTGCAATGCAATCGCTCGGGTTCAGTTAGAGCACAACGCCTCGCTCGGGTTCAGTTAGAGCCAACGCCTCGCACACACGCGCATACGTGTATGAGAGAAACGCGCATCGCTTGGCCCCCGACTTCCCACCGTAACCGGTAACTCCTCGAAATTTTCCTCGCCCTCGCTTCTACCATGGTTTTTTCCATCATGGACGGCCCAAAGAATGTCATGCAGCTGCGTCTCCGGCCCACCCAGGACGAAAAGCATTCTATCATGATTTTTTGTCATAGAAGTAGGAGCCCACCACATCTATAATAATACCGGGGTTTGTCACAATTATCGTCATAGAAGTGTCATATGTATGACAGAAAGAATTTTCGTTCAGCCCAAAATGTCACGGATGTGTCTTTTTTTTGTAGTGATTGGAACACATAACTATCCCTCAACATGCAACAAATAGTCACTCCAAAGTCACTAATAGCAGAGAACGAACGAAGAGATTATGGTAGGGTACGAAACCACCTCAAAGTTATTCTTTCCAATCAATCCATTGGGCTATTCCTATAAGTGTCACAAACAGCCCTAGAGTTCGTACTAGAATAACACCTTAAGACACAAATCAACCAAACCCTAATGTCACCTAGATACTCCAATGTCACCTCAAGTATCCTTGGGTATGATTGTACGATATGCATCACACAATATCAGATTCATCTATTCAACCAACACATAGAACCTCAAAGAGTGCCACAAAGTTTCTACCGGCGAATCACGACGAAAACGTGTGCCAACCCCTATGCATAGGTTCATGGGTGGAACCCGCAAGTTGATCACCAAAACATACATCAAGTGAATCACGTGATATCCCATTGTCACCACAGATATGCACGGCAAGACATACATCAAGTGTTCTCAAATCTTTAAAGACTCAATCCGATAAGATAACTTCAAAGGGGAAACTCAATCCATTACAAGAGAGTAGAGGGGGGAAGAAACATCATAGGATCCAAATATAATAGCAATGCTCGCGATACATCAAGATCGTATCACCTCAAGAACACGAGAGAGAGAGGGATCAAACACATAGCTACTGGTACATACCCTCAGCCCCGAAGGAGAACTACTCCCTCCTCGTCATGGAGAGCACCGGGATGATGAAGATGGCCACCGGAGAGGGGTTTCCCCCTCCAGCAGGGTGCTGGAACGGGTCTAGATTGGCTTTCGGTGGCTACGTAGGCTTCTGGCGGTGGAACTCCCGATCTATTGTGCTCCCCGATCGTTTTAGGGTATATGGAGATATATAGGCAGAAGAAGTACGTCAGGGGAGCCACGAGGGGCCCATGAGGGTGGAGGGCCCTGGGGGGCTGGGCGCGCCCCCTACCTCGTGGCTTCCTCGAAGCTTCCTTGACATGGACTCCAAGTCTACCGGGTTGCTTTCCTTCCAAAAATAAGTTCTGTCAAGTTTCAGGACAATTGGACCCCGTTTGATTTTCCTTTTCTGCGATACTCTAAAACAAGGAAAAAATAGAAACTGGCACTGGGCTCTGGGTTAATAGGTTAGTCCCAAAAATCATATAAAATAGCATATAAAACATCCAAGATTGAAAATATAATAGCATGGAACAATCAAAAATTATAGATACGTTGGAGATGTATCAGCATCCCCAAGCTTAATTCCTACTCGTCCTCGAGTAGGTAAATGATAAAAACAGAATTTTTGATGTGGAATGCTACCTAACATATTCATCATGTATTTCTCTTTATTATAGAAAGAATATTCAGATCCATAAGATTCAAGACAAAAATTTAATATTGACATAAAAATAATAATACTTCAAGCATACTAACCAAGCAATCATGTCTTCTCAAAATAACATGGCCAAAGAAAGCTATCCCTACAAAATCATATAGTCTGGCTATGCTCCATCTTCACCACACAAAATATTTAAATCATGCACAACCCCAATGACAAGCCAAGCAATTGTTTCATACTTTTGATGTTCTCAAACTTTTTCAATCTTCACGCAATATATGAGCGTGAGCCATGGACATAGCACTATAGGTGGAATAGGATTGTGGTTGTGGAGAAGACAAAAAGGAGAAGATAGTCTCGCATCAACTAGGTGTATCAACGAGCTATGGAGATGCCCATCAATATATATCAATGTGAGTGAGTAGGGATTTCCATGCAACGGATGCACTAGAGCTATAAATCTATGAAAGCTCAACAAAAGAAACTAATGGGTGTGCATCCATCTCGCTTGCTCACGAATACCTAGGGCATTTTGAGGAGGCCCATCATTGGAATATACAAGCCAAGTTCTATAATGAAAGATTCCCACTAGTATATGAAAGTGACAACATAGGAGATTCTCTATCATGAAGATCATGGTGCTACTTTGAAGCACAAGTGTGGTAATAGGATAGTAGCATTGCCCCTTCTCTCTTTTTCTCCCATTTTTTTATTTTTATTTATTTGGGCCTTCTCTTTTTATGGCCTCTTTTCTCTTTTTTTTATTTGGGCTTCTTTGGCCTCTTTTATTTATTTATTTATTTTTGTCCGAAGTCTCATCCCGACTTGTGGGGGAATCATAGTCTCCATCATCCTTTCCTCACTGGGACAATGCTCTAATAATGATGATCATTACAACTCGATTCTTAGAACAAGATATGACTCTATATGAATGCCTCTGGTGGTGCACCGGGATGTGAAATGACTCATGAGTGACATGTATGAAAGGATTATGAATGGTGGCTTTGCCACAAATATGATCTCAACTACATGATCATGCAAAGCAATATGACAATGATGGAGCGTGTCATAATAAATGGAATGGAGGAAAGTTGCATGGCAATATATCTCGGAATGGCTATGGAAATGCCATAATAGGTAGGTGTGGTGGCTGTTTTGGGGAAGATGTATGGTGGGTTTATGGTACCGGCGAAAGGTGTGCGGTACTAGAGAGGCTAGCAATGGTGGAAGGGTGAGAGTGCGTATAATCCATGGACTCAACATTAGTCATAAAGAACTCACATACTTATTGCAAAAATCTATTAGTTATCAAAACAAAGTATTACGCGCATGCTCCTAGGGGATAGATTGGTAGGAAAAGACCATCGCTCGTCCCCGACCCCCACTCATAAGGAAGATAATCAATAAATAAATCATGCTCCGACTTCATCACATAACGGTTCACCATACGTGCATGCTACGGGAATCACAAAGTTCAACACAAGTATTTATCAAATTCACAACTACTCAAATAGCATGACTCTAATATCACCATCTTCATACCTCAAAACAATTATCAAGTATCAAACTTCTCATAGTATTCAATGCACTCTATATGAAAGTTTTTATTATATCCCTCTTGGATGCCCATCATATTTAGGACTAATTTCATAACCAAAGCAAATTGCCATGCTGTTCTAAATACTCTCAAAATAATATAAGTGAAGCATGAGAGTTCATCTATTTCTTCAAAATAAAACCACCACCGTGCTCTAAAAGATATAAGTGAAGCACTAGAGCAACAACAAACTACTCCGAAGGATATAAGTGAAGATCAATCAGTAGTCGAATAATTATGCAACTATGTGAAGACACTCTAACATTTAGTAATTTCAGATCTTGATACTTTATTAAAACAGCAAGCAAAACAAAATAAAATGATATCTAAGAATAGCAAACATCATGTGAAGAAGCAAAAACTTAGGATCAACCGAAACTAACCGATAGTTGTTGAAGAAGAAAGGTGGGATGCCAACCGGGGCATCCCCAAGCTTAGATGCTTGAGACCTCTTGAAATATTATCTTGGGATTCCTTGGGCATCCCCAAGATTGAGCTTTTGTGTCTCCTTAATTCCTCTCATATCACGGTCTCCCTAAATCTCAAAAGCTTCATCCACACAAAACTCAACAAGTACTCGTGAGATAAGTTAGTATAAACCATTGCAAAAACCTTATCATACTCTACTGTAGAAAATCACTAAAATTATTATCAGCATTGCATACTAAATTCCTCTGTATACTATAATAGCCCTATCCTCAAATAGAATCATTAAAGAAGCAAACATATGCAAACAATGCAAACATAACAGCAATCTGCCTAAACAGGACAGTCTGTAAAGAGTGCAGCAAGATCCATACTTCCCTAACTCCAAAAATTATGAAAGAAAATTCCCACTGTATTAAATTTATTATATCTTAATATTCAAAAGGTTTCAACATTTTATCACATTCTTACTTTTGTAGGGAATTATTGCAACAGCGGTAAACTTTCTGTTTTCAAACAGCAACATGAAGACTTGTAAAATAGGCATAGTAAAGGCTATCAATGCCACTTTTTGAAATAAAAGATGGAAAACATTGTTATAAATAACATCAAGCAAATCCTAACAAAATAAATTGATGCTCAAAGCAAAACACATATCATGTGGTGAATAAAAATATAGCTCCAAGTAAAGTTACCGATGAACGAAGACGAAAGAGGGGATGCCTTACAGGGCATCCCCAAGCTTAGGCTCTTGGTTGTCCTTGAATATTACCTTGGGGTGCCTTGGGCATCCCCAAGCTTAGGATCTTGACACTCCTTATTCCATAGTCCATCAAATCTTTACCCAAAACTTGAAAACTTCACAACACAAAACTTAACAGAAAACTCGTAAGCTCCGTTAGTATAAGAAAGCAAATCACCATCATAAGGTACTGTAATGAACTCATTATAAATTCATATTGGTGCAATATCTACTGTATTCCAACTTCTCTATGGTTCATACCCTCCGATACTACTCATAGATTCATCAAAATAAGCAAACAACACATAGAAAACAGAATCTGTCAAAAACAGAACAGTCTGTAGTAATGTGCATAAAACGTATACTTATGGAACTCACAAAATTCTCAAATAAATTGCTGGACGTGAGTAATTTATCTATTAATCATCTCCAAAAAGAATTAACTAAATATCACTCCCCAATAAAAACTGGCAGCAATTCTCGTGAGTGCTAAAGTTTCTGTTTTTTACAGCATGATTGCAAAGACTTTCCCCAAGTCTTTCCAAAGGTTCTACTTGGCACAAACAGTAATTAAAACATAAAACCACATCTAAACATAGGATAGATGAATTATTTATTACTAAACAGGATCAAAAATCAAGGAATAAAAATAAAATTGGGCTGCCTCCCAACAAGCGTTATCGTTTAATGCCCCTAGCTAGGCATGATGATTTCAACGATGCTCACATAAAAGATAAGAATTGTAACATAAAGAGAGAATCTTGAAGAATATTAATAGCACATTTATGCATAGGGATTTTGTGAGAAAACACCTTATGGGAGCAATAATCAACTAGCATAGGAAGGCAAAACAAGCATAACTTTAAAACTTTAAGCACATAGAGAGGAAACTTGATATTATTGCAATTCTTACAAGCATATATTCCTCGATCATAATAATTTTCAGTAGCATAATGAATGAATTCAACAATATAACCAGCACCTAAAGCATTCTTTTCATGATCTACAATCATAGAATTTTTATTACTCTCCGCATAAGCAAATTTCTTCTTATGAATAATAGTGGGGGCAAACTCAACAAAATGACTATCATGTGATTGAAAATTAAGATCAAGATGACAAGTTTCATGGTTATCATTATTATTTAAAGCATATGAAATCATCATACATAGGAGGCATGCTTTCATCATAGTAAATTTGCTCATCAAAGGTTGGGGGACAAAAAATATGATCTTCGTCAAACATAGCTTCCCCAAGCTTGTGGCTTTGCATATCATTAGCATCATAGATATTCAAGGAATTCATACTAACAACATTGCAATCATGCTCATCATTCAAATATTTAGTGCCAAACATTTTAATGCATTCTTCTTCTAACACTTTGGCACAATTTTCCTTTCCATCATACTCAAGAAAGATATTAAAAAGATGAAGTGTATGAGGTAGACTCAATTCCATTTTTTGTAGTTTTCTTTTATAAACTAAACTAGTGATAAAACAAGAAAAAAAAGATTCGATTGCAAGATCTAAAGATATACCTTCAAGCGCTAACCTCCCTGGCAACGGCGCCAGAAAAGAGCTTGATGTCTACTACACAACCTTCTTCTTGTAGACGTTGTTGGGCCTCCAAGTGCAGAAGTTTGTAGGACAGTAGCAAATTTCCCTCAAGTGGATGACCTAAGGTTTATTAATCCGTAGGAGGCATAGGATGAAGATGGTCTCTCTCAAGCAACCCTGCAACCAAATAACAAAGAGTCTCTTGTGTCCCCAACACACCCAATACAATGGTAAATTGAATAGGAGCACTAGTTCGGCGAAGAGATGGTGATACAAGTGGTATATGGATGGTAGATAAAGGTTTTTGCAATCTGAAATTATAAAAACAGCAAGGTAACTAATGATAAAAGTGAGCGTAAACGGTATTGCAATGATAGGAAACAAGGCCTAGGGTTCATACTTTCACTAGTGCAAGTCCTCTCAACAATAATAACATAATTGGATCACATAACTATCCCTCAACATGCAACAAAGAGTCACTCCAAAGTCACTAATAGCGGAGAACGAACGAAGAGATTATGGTAGGGTATGAAACCACCTCGAAGTTATTCTTTCCAATCAATCCGTTGGGCTATTCCTATAAGTGTCACAAAAAGCCCTAGAGTTCGTACTAGAATTACACCTTAAGACACAAATCAACCAAAACCCTAATGTCACCTAGATACTCCAATGTCACCTCAAGTATCCGTGGGTATGATTATACGATATGATCACACAATCTCAGATTCATCTATTCAACCTACACATAGAACCTCAAAGAGTGCCCCAAAGTTTCTACCGGAGAATCACAACGAAAACGTGTGCCAACCCCTATGCATAGGTTCATGGGCGGAACCCGCAAGTTGATCACCAAAAGATACATCAAGTGAATCATGTGATATCCCATTGTCACCACAGTTACACACGGCAAGACATACATCAAGTGTTCTCAAATCTTTAAAGACTCAATCGGATTAGATAACTTCAAAGGGGAAACTCAATCCATTACAAGAGAGTAGAGGGGGGAAGAAACATCATAGGATCCAAATATTATAGCAAAGCTCGCGATACATCAAGATCGTATCACCTCAAGAACACGAGAGAGAGGGATCAAACACATAGCTACTAGTATATACCCTCAGCCCCGAAGGAGAACTACTCCCTCCTCGTCATGGAGAGCACCGGGATGATGAAGATGGCCACCGAAGAGGGGTTTCCCCCTCCGGCAGGGTGCCGGAACGGGTCTAGATTGGCTTTCGGTGGCTACGGAGGCTTCTGGCGGCGGAACTCCCGATCTATTGTGCTCCCCATTTGTTTTAGGGTATATGGAGATATTTAGGCAGAAGAAGTACGTCAGAGGAGCCACGAGGGGCCCATGAGGGTGGAGGGCGCACCCCCCTAGCTCGTGGCTTCCTCGACACTTCCTTGACGTGGACTCCAAGTCTCCCGGGTTGCTTTCCTTCCAAAAATAAGTTCCGTGAAGTTTCAGGTCAATTGGACTACGTTTGATTTTCCTTTTCTGTGATACTCTAAACAAGGAAAAACAGAAACTGGCACTGGGCACTGGGTTAATAGGTTAGTCCCAAAAATCATATAAAATAGCATATAAATGCATATAAAACATCCAAGGTTGATAATATAATAGCATGGAGCAATCAAAAAATATAGATACATTGGAGACGTATCACGGCGCGGGGAGGCGGAGTCCCGGCTGGACTCGGGGTCAGGGCGGCGGCGTGGGGCTAGCGGGCCGGCTCGGCTGGGCTTTGGCCCAGTCGGGCGCTGAGAGATTTTTTTTAAATAATTTCGCCGGAACTTAAATAAATCCTAGAAAATAAAATAAAAATCTAAAAATACCAAAACAAATTTTCACTATCTAAATAAAATAATTAGAACGAGATGAACATTTTCTTGGCCCTAAAATGCAATTTTGAAAAAAAGGTGCAATTTTTCTAATGCAAATAAAATTAGCAATAAAATCTGAATAAAAGCAAATATTTGATTTTAATATTTTCCTCCAATATTTCAATTATTTTGGAGAAGTCATATTATCTCCTCTCATATATTTTTAATATGAAATATTTTCGGAGAGAAAAATAAATAAAATCAATAATCCTCGTTTCAATATTTGATAAAATTCAAATATGAAAAATATGAAATCCCCAACTCTCTCCGAGGGTCCTTGAGTTGCTTAGGATTTCGAGGATCGCGAAACGAAATGCAATAAAATATGATATGCATGAATGATCTATGTATAACATTCCAAGTTGAAAATTTGGGATGTTACAAACCTACCCCCCTTAAGATGAATCTCGCCCTCGAGATTCGGGTTGGCTAGAAAATAGGTGTTGGTGGTCTTTGCAAAGATCATCCTCTCGTTCCCAGGTGGCTTCATCCTTGGTCTGGTGGCTCCACTGAACTTTGCAAAACTTGATAACCTTGCTGCGGGTGACTTGGCTGGCAAATTCAAGAATCCTGACTGGCTTCTCCTCATAAGTCAAATCACTGTCCAACTGAATCGCCTCCAAAGGTACTATATCTCTTAACGGTATATCGGCCATCTCAGCTTGACACTTCTTCAGCTGTGAAACATGAAATACATCATGAACTCCTCACAGTCCTTCAGGTAACTCCAACTTGTAGGCAACTTCTCCCATACGTTCCAAAACTCGGTACGGTCCTACAAATCTCGGGGCTAACTTTCCCTTGAGTCCAAAACGTTTCACTCCTCGCAAGGGTGATACTCGCAGATATGCTCTATCTCCAATTTCATAGGTTACCTCCTTGCGTTTCGAATCTGCATAACTCTTTTGCCTGGACTGAGCTACCTTCAGTCTATCTCGGATCAGCTTAACTTTCTCTTTAGACTCCTTGATCAAGTCTGGTCCAAACAACTGTCGGTCTCCAACTTCATCCCACATCAACGGTGTTCTGCACCTTCATCCATGCAGGGCTTCAAACGGTGCCATCTTTAAACTGGCTTGGTAGCTATTGTTGTATGAGAACTCTGCGTAAGGTAAATTGTCATCCTAACTAGATCCATAATCTAGCGCACAGGCCCTCAACATACCCCCAGAATCTGGTTGACTCTCTCGTTCTGTCCATCTGTCTGCGGGTGAAAAGTTGTACTGAATTCCAGCCTTGTTCCCAAAGTTTGGTGCAACTAATGCCAAAACTTGGAAGTAAACTGTGTTCCTCTATCTGATACGATGATCCTCGGAACTCCATGATGACATACGATCCTGGTCATATATATCTTGGCCAACTTTGCACTTGTATAATTTGTTTTCACTGGGATAAAGTGAGCCACTTTGGTCAAGCGATCAACTACTACCCATATAGAATCATATCCTAATTTGGTCCTGGGCAATCCGGTGATGAAATCCATGCCAAGTTTATGCCACTTCCATTCAGTTATCGGCATAGGCTGTAACAATCCTGCTGGCTTTTGATGCTCTACCTTCACTCTTTGACACACATCACATACGGCTACATACTCGGCAATATCCTTCTTCATACCAGTCCACCAGAAACGTTCCTTCCAATCCAAATACATCTTGGTGTTTCCGGGGTGTATCGAGTATGGTGGGTCATGAGCCTCCTGAAGTATTAACTTCCTGATATCTGTGTTATTGGGCACATAAACACGGTCCTCAAACCATAAGGTATCATGCTCATCCTCACGAAAACCTTTGGCCTTTCCTTTGCTCATTCTCTCTTTTATCTCGGCAATCTCTTTGTCATCCTTCTGAGCTTCTCGAATCTTTCCTAACAATGTAGACTGAACCTCCATTGTTGCAACAAAACCTCTAGGAACAATCTCCAATCGAAGTTCCCTGAGATCCTCTGCTAACTCCTTTAGCAATCCCGTGCTTACTAGGGTGTTAGCATAACTCTTCCGACTCAAAGTGTCTTCTACGATGTTGGCCTTGCTTGTATGATATTGAAGCTTCATGTCATAATCCTTTATAAGCTCCAACCATCTCCTCTGCCTAAGGTTCAGCTCCTTCTGTGTGAAAATGTACTTCAAACTCTTATGGTCCATGTACACATCACAACGATTTCCAATAAGGTAATGCCTCCAGGTCTTCAACGCATGCACTACGGCTGCCAACTCCAAATCATGCGTGGCATAATTCAATTTGTGCGGTTTTAGTTGTCGTGAGGCATACGAAACAACTCTTCCGTCCTGCATAAGCACACTTCCAAGTCCTAGGCGAGAAGCGTCGCAATACACTTGGAAATCCTTGCGTATATCCGGCAGAATCAGCACTGGGGCTGTAGTCAAATGTTTCTTTAACTCCTGAAAATTCACCTCACATTCTTCTGTCCATTTAAACTTGGTATCCTTTTTCAATAACTCCATCATTGGCTTCGCAATCTTGGAAAAATTCTCAATGAATCTCTGATAGTATCCCGCGAGTCCAAGAAAACTGCAGATCTCGCTAACTGAAGTGGGTGCCAACCATTCAATGACTGACTGTACCTTGGTGGGATCTACTCCTATACCTTCTCCTAATATAACATGTCCAAGGAATCCAACTTCCTTCAACCAAAACTCGCATTTGCTGAACTTGGCATACAACTGCTGTTCCCTGAGTTTCTCGAGAACTAAACGCAAATGCTCTTTGTGCTCCTGCTCATTCTTTGAGTATACCATTATATCATCAATGAACACCAAAACAAACTTATCCAAATATTCCATGAACACTTTGTTCATCATGCCCATGAAGTAGGCAGGGGCGTTTGTCAGTCCAAATGACATGACCGTATATTCATACAACCCGTACCGTGTGGTGAATGCTGTCTTTGGTATATCCTTCTCTCGAATCTACAACTAGTGATATCCTGATCGCAGATCGATCTTTGAAAACACTTTAGCTCCTTGCAGTTGGTCAAACAAATCATTGATCATCGGCAGTGGGTATTTGTTCTTGATCGTCACTTCATTTAACGCATGATAATCAACAACCATTCTTAGAGACTTATCCTTCTTCTCAACCAAAAGCACTGGGCTCCCCATGGTGATGAACTCCGTCGAATGTAACCTTTCTCCAATAACTCCTTGATCTGCTTCTTAATCTCCTCCAGATCATTTGAGGGCATCCGATAGGGTCTCTTGATATTGGCCCTGTACCTAGCAATAGCTCTATCAAAAACTCGATGTCTCGACCCGGTGGCATGCCGGGTAATTCCTCTGGAAAAACATCTGGGTAATCCTTCACTACATGCACTTCCTCCTGAACAACTCCCGTGAGGTTATTTACTTGGCTCCTCTTAGGCGCATGCCTAGATACATACTTGATCCTTTTTCCCTCCGGGGTGGTGAGATAAATTGACTTACTAGCACAGTCAATGCTTCCTCCATACTTTGACATCCAGTCCATGCCTAATATCACATCCAATCCTTGTGACTCCAAGATTATTAGGTCGGACGGAAAAACATGGCTACGAATGGTTAAGGGTATCTGGTCGCACCATCGACTAGCCATATACTCTGCTCCAGGTGAACTCACTAACAGAGGGGTCCTACGGGTTTGGGTTGGTAGTTTAAACTTATCCACGAATCCCCTTGATACGTATGAATGCGATTCACCACTGTCAAAAAGAATAAGGGCGGTAAAAGACTTAACCAAAAACTTACCTATAACCACGTCTGGCTGCTCTTCAACCTCCTCCACGTTAACGTGGTTCACTTGTCCTCTGTGGAATGGATTGGGCTTCTTCCCAGTGCTCCCATTGCCGTTGCCATTCTTTGTTTCAGGGCACTCCGTGGCATAGTGTCCAGTCTTCCCGCACTTGAAGCAAGTAATGTGACATAGATCTCTCTTGGCGGGTGTGGCTGGATTGGGGCGGTTCTGGTTGTTGTTTGTTCCGTTCCCAGTCCCATTCTTAGAACCATTATGGTTATGCGAACTTCCTCCGGTGTCGTTATGACCTCCATGGTTATGAGCAAGTCCTCCCGAGTTCGGGGTTAGGCGAGGCTTCTGCTGAGCTCCTGAGTTATACCTCCCTTGCCCATACTTCCTCTTACACCTCTCAATTTGCTGCTACTTCCCTTCAATCATAACAGCCTTAGCTACCAACTCCTAGTAGTTGTTGAATGTTGCCACCATCAATTGCATGCTCAACTCATCATTCAGCCCTTCCATAAACTTCTCCTGCTTCGCGGCATCCGTGGCCACATCATCCGGGGCATAGCGGGCTAACTTACTAAACTCATTCACGTACTGAGCTACAGTACGGTTTCCCTGGCATAAGTTGCGAAACTCACGCTTCTTCATGCTCATAGCTCCAGTTGAGACATGGGTTGTGCGGAAAGCTTGCTGAAACTGATCCCAAGTGACGTTGGCTATGGGGAAAGTGGCCGTATAATTCTCCCACCATGAGGCTGCTGGTCCATCCAATTGATGTGTGGCAAAGCACACCTTCTCAGCATCTGTGCAACCTGCGGTGGTCAACTCCCTTCCAATACGGCGTAGCCAATCATCTGCAACTATAGGCTCGGTGCTAGTGGAAAACACCGGCGGCTGCTGATACATCTCCAACGTATCTATAATTTTTTATTGCTCCAGGCTATATTATCTACTATTTTGGACATTATTGGGCTTTATTATCCACTTTTATATTATTTTTGGGACTAACCTATTAACCGGAGGCCCAGCCCAGAATAGCTCTTTTTTTTTGCCTATTTTAGGGTTTCGAAGAAAAGGAATATCAAACGGAGTCCAAACGGAATGAAACCTTCGGGAACGTGATTTTCTCACCGAACATGATCCAGGAGACTTGGACCCTACATCAAGAAACAAAGGAGGAGGCCACGAGGTAGGGGGCGTGCCTACCCCCCCCCCCCAGGCATGCCCTCCATCCTCGTGGGCCCCCTGTTGCTCCACCGATGTACTCCTTCCTCCTATATATACCTACGTACCCCCAAACGATCAGAGACAGAGCCAAAACCCTAATTCCACCGCCGCAACTTTTTGTATCCACGAGATCCCATCTTGGGGCCTGTTCCGGAGCTCCGGCGGAGGGGGTACCATGACAGAGGGCTTCTACATCATCACCATAGCCCCTCCGGTAAAGTGTGAGTAATTTACCTCAGACCTATGGGCCCATAGTTATTAGCTAGATGGCCTCTTCTCTCTTTTTGGATCTCAATACGATGTTCTCCCCCTCTCTTGTGGAGATCTATTCGTTGTAATCTTCATTTTGCGGTGTGTTTGTTGAGACCGATGAATTGTGGGTTTATGATCAAGTCTATCTATGAACAATATTTGAATCTTCTCTGAATTCTTTTATGTATGATTGGTTATCTTTGCAAGTCTCTTCGAATTATCAGTTTGGTTTGGCCTACTAGATTGATCTTTCTTGCAATGGGAGAAGTGCTTAGCTTTGGGTTCGATCTTGTGGTGTCCTTTCCCAGTGAAAGTAGGGGCAGCAAGGCACGTATTGTATTGTTGCCACCGAGGATAACAAGATGGGGTTTTCATCATATTGCATGAGTTTATCCCTCTACATCATGTCATCTTGCTTAAGGCGTTACTATGTTTTCATGAACTTAATACTCTAGATGCATGCTGGATAGCGGTCGATGAGTGGAGTAATAGTAGTAGATGCAGGCAGGAGTCGGTCTACTTGTCTCGGACGTGATGCCTATATACATGATCATACCTAGATATTCTCATAACTATGCTCAATTCTGTCAATTGCTCAACAGTAATTCGTTCACCCACCGTAACATACTTATGCTCTTGAGAGAAGCCACTAGTGAAACCTATGGCCCCCGGGTCTATCTTCATCATATTAATCTTCCAATACTTAGTTATTTCGTTTGCTTCTACTTTGCTTTAATTTTACTTTGCATCTTGATCACAAAAATACCAAAAATATTATCTTATCATATCTCACTCTCGTAAGTGGCCATGTAGGGATTGACAACCCCTTATCGCGTTGGTTGCGAGGATTTATTTGTTTTGTGCAGGTGCGAGGGACTCGCGCGTAGCCTCCTACTGGATTGATATCTTGGTTCTCAAAAACTAAGGGAAATACTTAGGCTACTTTCCTTCATCATCCCTTCCTCTTCGGGGAAAACCAACGCAGTGCTCAAGAGGTAGCAAGAAGGATTTCTGGCGCCGTTGCCGGGGAGTCTATGCAAAAGTCAATATACCAAGTACCCATCACAATCCTTATCTCCCGCATTACATTATTTGCCATTTGCCTCTCGTTTTCCTCTCCCCCACTTCACCCTTGCCGTTTTATTCGCCCTCTCTCTCTATCCTCCCTCTCTTTCTCTATTTGCCTCTTTTTGCCTGCTTGCTTTTTGTTTGCTTGTATGTTGGATTGCTTCCTTGTCACGATGGCTCAAGATAACACTAAATTGTGTGACTTTACCAATACCAACAACAATGATTTTATTAGCACTCCGATTGCTCCTCTTACCGATGCTGAGTATTGTGAAACTAATGCTGCCTTGCTGAATCTTGTCATGAAAGATCCGTTTTCCGGCTTCCTAGTGAAGATGTCGCTACCCATCTAATTAGCTTCGTTGATTTGTGTGATATGCAAAAGAAGAAAGATGTGGATAACGATATTGTTAAATTTAAGTTATTTCCTTTTTCACTTAGAGATCGTGCTAAAGCTTGGTTTCCGTCTTTGCCTAAAAATAGTATTGATTCATGGAATAAGTGCAAAGATGCTTTTATCTCTAAGTATTTTCCTCCGCTAAGATCATCTCCCTTAGAAATGATATTATGAATTTTAAGCAACTTGATCATGAACATGTTGCACAAGCTTGGGAGAGGATGAAATTAATGATACGTAATTACCCTACTCATGGTTTGAATTTGTGGATGATTATACAAAAATTTTATGCCAGATTGAATTTTGCTTCTAGAAATCTTTTAGATTCGGCCGCGGGAGGCACTTTTATGGAAATCACTTTAGGAGAAGCTACTAAACTCCTAGATAATATTATGGTTAATTATTCTCAATGGCATACTGAAAGATCTACTAATAAAAAGGTGCATGCGATAGAAGAAATTAATGTTTTGAGTGGAAAGATGGATGGACTTATGGAATTATTCGCTAGTAAAAGTGTTTCTTCTGATCCTAATGATATGCCCTTGTCTACTTTGATTGAGAATAATAATGAATCTATGGATGTGAATTTTGTTGGTAGGAACAATTTTGGTAACAATGCGTATAGAGGAAATTTTAATCCTATGCCTTATCCTAGTAATCCCTCTTATAATTATGGTAATTCCTACAACAATTCTTATGGAAATTATAATAAGATGCCCTCTGATTTTGAATCTAATATTAAAGAATGTATTACTTTGCAAAAGAATTTCAATGCTTTGATTCAAGAAAAATTGCTTAAGATTGATGAGTTGGCTAGGAACGTTGCTAGAATTTCTCTTGATGTTGATTCTTTGAAACTTAGATCTATTCCACCTAAGCATGAAATCATTGAGTCTCTCAAAGCCATGAGAATTTCCATTGGTGAGTGCAAAGAAAGAACCGCTAGGATGCGTGCTAAGAAAGATGCCTTTATAAGAGCGTGTTCTTCTAGTTCCTATGAAAATAAAGATGAAGACCTAAAAATTATTGATGTGTCCCCTATTAAATCTTTGTTTTGCAATATGAATCTTAATAATGATGGGACTGAATATGATCCACCTTTACCTAGAAGGCGTTCCAAGAATTCGGAGTTTTTAGATCTTGATTCTAAAATTGATGAAAGTGGGATCCAAGAAATTAAAACCCTAGATGTTGCTAAACCCACTATTTTGGATTTCAAGGAATTTAATTATGAAAATTGCTCTTTGGTTGATTGTATTTCCTTGTTGCAATCCGTGCTAAATTCTCCTCACGCTTATAGTCAAAATAAAGCGTTCACTAAACATATCGTTGATGCCTTGATGCAATCTTATGAAGAAAAACTTGAGTTGGAAGTTTCTATCCCTAGAAAACTTTATGATGAGTGGGAACCAACTATTAAAATTAAGATTAAAGAACATGAGTTCTATGCTTTATGTGATTTGGGTGCTAGTGTTTCCACGATTCCAAAGACATTGTGTGATTTGTTAGGTTTCCGTGATTTTGATGATTGCTCTCTAAACTTTCACCTTACGGATTCCACTATTAAGAAACCTATGGTAAAAATTAATGATGTTCTTATTGTTTTAAATAGGAATTATGTAGCCATAGATTTTATTGTTATTTACATAGATTGTAATCCTTCATGTCCTATTATTCTTGGTAGACCTTTCCGTAGAACGATTGGTGCAATTATTGATATGAAGGAAGGAAATATTAGATTCCAATTTCCGTTAAGGAAAGGAATGGAACACTTTCCCAAAAAGAAAATTAAATTACCTTATGAATCTATTATGAGAGCCACTTATGGATTGGCTACCAAAGATGGCAATACCTAGATCTATCCTTGCTTTTTATGCCTAGCTAGGGGCGTTAAACGATATCGCTTGTTGGGAGGAAACCCAATTTTATTTTTATTCCTTGCTTTTTGCTCCTGTTTAGTAATAAATAATTTATGTAGCCTTTGTTTAGGTTGTATTTTTGTGTGTTTAATTAGTGTTTGTGCCAAGTAGAACCGTTGGGAAGACTTGGGGAAAGTCTTGATATCTTGCTGTAAAAAACAGAAACTTTAGCGCTCACGAGAACTGCTGCCATTTTTATTTGGAAAGTGATATTTAGTTAATTCTTTTTGAAGATAATTAATAGATAAATTCCTCACGTCCAGCAATTTATTTTAGAATTTTGGGGTTCCAGATCTTGCGCTAGCTATAGATTACTACAGACTGTTCTGTTTTTGACAGATTCTGTTTTTCGTGTGTTGTTTGCTTATTTTGATGAATCTATGGATAGTAAAATAGTTTGTAAACCATAGAGAAGTTGGAATACAGTATGTTTAACACCAATATAAATAAAGAATGAGTTCATTACAGTACCTTGAAGTGGTCTTTTGTTTTCTTTCGCTAACGGAGCTCACGAGATTTTCTACTTTAAGTTTTGTGTTGTGAAATTTTCAAGTTTTGGGTAAAGATTTGATGGATTATGGAACAAGGAGTAGCAAGAGCCTAAGCTTGGGGATGCCCATGGAACCCCCAATATAATTTAAGGACACCTAAAAGCCAAAGCTTGGGGATGCCCCGGAAGGCATCCCCTCTTTTATTTGGAGCTATATTTTTATTCACCACATGATATGTGTTTTGCTTGGAGCATCTTGTATGATTTGAGTCTTTGATTTTTAGTTTACCACAATCATCCTTGCTGTGCAAACCTTTTGAGAGAGCCATACGTGATTTGGAATTTGTTTGAATACTCTATGTGATTCACTTATATCTTTTCGAGTAATATAGTTTTGCTCTAGTACTTCACTTATATCTTTTAGAGCACGGTGGTGGATTTGTTTTATAGAAACTATTGATCTCTCATGCTTCACTTAGATTATTTTGAGAGTCTTAAATAGCATGGTAATTTGCTTAAATAATCCTAATATGCTAGGTATTCAAGATTAGTAAAAAAATCTTATGAGTGTTTTGAATACTAAGAGAAGTTTGATGGTTGATGATTGTTTTGAGATATGGAGGTAATAATATCAAAGTCGTGCTAGTTGAGTAGTTGTGAATTTGAGAAATGCCAGTGTTGAAGTTTGCAACTCCCGTAGCATGCACATATGGTACACGTTATGTAACAAATTTGAAACATGAGGTGTTATTTGATTGTCTTCCTGGTGAGTGGCGGTCGGGGACGAGCGATGGTCTTTTCATACCAATCTATCTCCCTAGGAGCATGCGCGTAGTGCTTGTTTTTTGATGACTTGTAAATTTTTGCAATAAGTATGTGAGTTCTTTATGACTAATGTTGAGTCCATGGATTATACGCACTCTCACCCTTCCATCATTGCTAGCCTCTTCGGTACCATGCATTGCCCTTTCTCACATTGAGAGTTGGTGCAAACTTCGCTGGTGCATCCAAACCCCGTGATATGATACGCTCTTTTCACACATAAACCTCCTTATATCTTCCTCAAAACAGCCACCATACCTACCTATTATGGCATTTCCATAGCCATTCCGAGATATATTGCCATGCAACTTTCCACCATTCCTTTTATCATGACAAATTCATCATTGTCATATTTCTTAGCATGATCTTGTAGTTGACATAGTATTTGTGGCAAAGCCACTGTTCATAATTCTTTCATACATGTCACTCTTGGATCATTGCATATCCCGATACACCGCCGGAGGCATTCATATAGAGTCATATCTTGTTCTAAGTATCGAGTTGTAATTCTTGAGTTGTAAATAAATAGAAGTGTGACGACCATCATTCATAGAGCATTGTCCTAAAAAAGAGAAAGGCCAAATAAAAAAAGGAAGGCCAAAAAAATATAAAAGGGACAATGCTACTATCCTTTGCCACACTTGTGCTTCAAAGTAGCACCATAATCTTCATGATAGAGAGTCTTTTGTTTTGTAACTTTCATATACTAGTGGGAAATTTTCATTATAGAACTTGGCTTGTATATTCCTAAAATGGGCCTACTTAAGTGCCCTAGGTCTTCGTGAGCAAGCAAGTTGGACGCACACCCACTTAGTTTCTTTTGTTGAGCTTTCATACATTTATAGCTCTGGTGCATCCGTTGCATGGCAATCCCTACTCCTTGCATTAACATCAATCGATGGGCATCTCCATAGCCCATTAATTATCCTCGTTGATGTGAGACTTTCTCCTTTTTTGTCTTCTCCACATAACCCCCATCATATTCTATTCCACCCATAGTGCTATATCCATGGCTCGCGCTCATATATTGCGTGAAAGTTTATAGGTTTGAGATTACTAAAGTATGAAACAATTTCTTGGCTTGTCATTGTGGTTGTGCATGATGAGAGCATTCTTGTGTGACAAAAATGGAGCAAGACTAAACTATATGATTTTGTAGGGATGAACTTTCTTTGGCCATGTTATTTTGAGAAGACATAATTGCTTAGTTAGTATGCTTGAAGTATTATTATTTTTATGTCCATATGAACTTTTATCTTGAATCTTTCGGATCTGTATATTCATACCACAATTAAGAAGAATTACATTAAAATTATGCCAAGTAGCACTCCGCATCAAAATTTCTGTTTTTTATCATTTACCTACTCGAGGACGAGCAGGAATTAAGCTTGGGGATGCTTGATACGTCTCCAACGTATCTATAATTTTTTATTGCTCCATGCTATATTATCTACTGTTTTGGACATTATTGGGCTTTATTATCCACTTTTATATTATTTTTGGGACTAACCTATTAACCGGAGGCCCATCCCAGAATTGTTGTTTTTTTGCATATTTTAGGGTTTCAAAGAAAAGGAATATCAAATGGAGTCCAAACGGAATGAAACCTTCGGGAACGTGATTTTCTCACCGAACATGATCCAGGAGACTTGGACCCTACATCAAGAAACAAAGGAGGAGGCCACGAGGTAGGGGGCGCGCCTACCCCCCCTGCCCCAGGCATGCCCTCCACCCTCGTGGGCCCCCCGTTGATCCACCGACGTACTCCTTCCTCCTATATATACCTACGTACCCCCAAACAATCAGAGAAGGAGCCAAAACCCTAATTCCACCGCCGCAACTTTCCGTATCCACGAGATCCCATCTTGGGGCCTGTACCGGAGCTCCGCCGGAGGGGGTATCCATCACGGAGTGCTTCTACATCATCACCATAGCCCCTCCGATGAAGTGTGAGTAGTTTACCTTAGACCTACGGGTCCATAGTTATTAGCTAGATGGCTTCTTCTCTCTTTTTGGATCTCAATACAATGTTCTCCCCCTCTCTTGTGGAGATCTATTCGATGTAATCTTCTTTTTGCGGTGTGTTTGTTGAGACCGACGAATTGTGGGTTTATGATCAAGTCTATCTATGAACAATATTTGAATCTTATATGAATTCTTTTATGTATGATTGGTTATCTTTTCAAGTCTCTTCGAATTATCAGTTTGGTTTGGCCTACTAGATTGATCTTTCTTACAATGGGAGAAGTGCTTAGCTTTGGGTTCAATCTTGCGGTGTCCTTTCCCAGTGACAGTAGGGGCAGCAAGGCACGTATTGTATTGTTGCCATCGAGGATAACAAGATGGGGTTTTCATCATATTGCATGAGTTTATCCCTCTACATCATGTCATCTTTCTTAAGGCGTTACTCTGTTTTCATGAACTTAATACTCTAGATGCATGCTGGATAGCGGGCGATGAGTGGAGTAATAGTAGTAGATGCAAGAAGGAGTCGGTATACTTGTGTCGGACGTGATGCCTATGTACATGATCATACCTAGATATTCTCATAACTATGCTCAATTATGTCAATTGCTCAACAATAATTCGTTCACCCACCGTAAAATACTTATGCTCTTGAGAGAAGCCACTAGTGAAACCTATGCCCCCCGGGTCTATATTCATCATATTAATCTTCCAATACTTAGTTATTTCCTTTGCTTCTACTTTGCTTTTATTTTACTTTGCATCTTTATCATAAAAATACCAAAAATATTATCTTATCATATCTATCAGATCTCACTCTCGTAAGTGGCCGTGTAGGGATTGACAACCCCTTATCGCGTTGGTTGCGAGGATTTATTTGTTTTGTGTAGGTGCGAGGGACTTGCGCGTAGCCTCCTACTGGATTGATACCTTGGTTCTCAAAAACTAAGGGAAATACTTACGCTACTTTGCTGCATCATCCCTTCCTCTTCGGGGAAAACCAACGCAGTGCTCAAGAGGTAGCAGCTGCAACCTCAGAAAGCGAGCTAAGTTGTCAACTGGAGGCGGGTTGTTGTTGTTGTTGTTGCCTTGGTTCTGGACTAACAATTGCATCAAGGCATTATGCTGCTGGATCAACTGAGTGAGCTCCGGCGGGAAGGTAAATCCGGTGTCATGTCTCGGAGGCATCTAATGGCTTTAGATGGGAGAGATTAGAATAGAAAGGGGTCTAATGAGAAAGCACTACCCATATGCACATGAGATAAACACAAACATTTCACTCAATCAATCAAACAAGGGCATACGAACGGTCTAGAACTATCGTTAAAGTGCTCAACTACTACTATATATATGGGGGAAATACTTCTAATTATTTGGTGGTCATCTAGAAATTTTGATCTGTAGAGGACTCCATGATGTCTGCTCCAGCTTCGTCCTCAAAGTCATCATCACTGGGGTCGGAGTCGGTGTTGTCGATGATGATGTAGTTCTCCGGGCAAGTGGAATCGTCGTCCTCTCCTCCCGGCGCAGGGTCTCCCATGAATATTCCGATCTTCTTTATCAAGTCGTCATTCTTGTCCAATAGTGTTGCAATTTCCTCCTCATATCCATTGTGTGTAGACTTGAGTTCTTCTTTTAGATCGATGATCCTTGTCTTCGCCTTCTTTAATTCTAACATGTCTGAGCACATCTGGTTCTCCTGGCGTCGAATGTGCTGGTTTAGCTCCTGGATGAAAGTTGCGATGGATCTATCCTTCTGGGTGCTAACTATCTCCCATTGCTCATCTCGGCGCCCACATATCTGATAGATAGTATCCTTAAGATCCTTGTTGTAAACTTCTCCAATGCGTCCCATGGCAATGTGGGATGCCATGCTCTTGCCTAGACTCCAGGTTGGTGCATCAAAAGAAAACTCTATGGGCTCAGTGATTGGCGTGAATGTCCTTCCTAGAACTTGAACTTGAATCATCCAGCGCTCCTCTTCTGGTAAGGTGGCATTGTACGTCCCAGTGAAGCTTGGTATTTCGATAATCAAGTACCTAGTGACTTCCTTCAAGTGGTGTCCAAAGGGTGTGTCTTCATACGGTTGCGTAAAGTTGATCCTTGTATCCGCCATCCTAAAGAGTAGAAAATAGGAGAGGAGTCAGAAATGAGTAGAGAAGAGTGACCTATGGCTTATCTTAGTGGTCGTGTCCTACACTCAGTGTGTGCTCTGATACCATCTTATAGCAACCCGACCTCAGACGGTCAAGTCTCTGTGCTTCAGTGTCATACCTGGATCGGTAATGCTAACACACACAGTACTCGAAGGATTTATAACAGAGTAGCAATCACACACTTATTACATCGACTGTCTCAAAAGAGAACTTATTACAGTAAATATGGCTTAAGGCCATCTAATACGATAACAGCGGAAGGCTTGGAAGATAAAGTGAGTCCATCAACTCCAACGGCATAGCTGAGCTGCACGGCAACGACCTAACGAGCCTTACTCCTCATTTGAAAAGTCTGCAACATAATATGTTGCAGCCCGAAAACGGGTCAGCACATGGAATATGCTGGCAATATAACACAGTAGAGCAAGAACAGAATAATGCTATCACTACATGCATATCTGGCTGGTGGAAAGCTCTATGGTTATAGTTTTTGCGAAAAGCCAATTTTTCCTACAACAAAGGAATACATTTTATTTTAACTATCATGGTGGTTGAAACATCATTGGGAAGGTTCCCCCGACTCAATCCTAATTAAAGTAATTAACAACCCAACAATATTGAATTAGAGTGATGAGATGCTTAGGATACTCCAAGTACTAGATACTCACGATTGTCCATAACCAAGCACGGCTAACCATGATTAGATTGTACACTCTGCAGAAGTTTGCGCACTTTTCCCCACAAGACTCGATCGCCTCCGTTGGATTTCTCGCAAAACATGGTGTTTGAGAAATGGATGACCGAGACACGGTCTTTCAGAAACATTAAATCTTTACTCCGTGCAGACCATACCAAACCTACATCCCTCTACCTGCTGATCCACCTCTTCAAGAGCTCATGTAACTTACTCAACTATGCTAGAGCCCATAATAGCTTGTGGCTGCACACGGAAGTTTCTAGCATGAAAATATCTCAATTCCCTTTGAGCCTGGGTGGCGGACCTTAGGATGATCACACGGTACTCCGGGATATCCTAGGACAACACTGGATTCTCCAGGTGACCGACAAGCAATCCACCCAGATGTGTATTTAAGTTGCCACCTTAAGTTGAACCATTAATTAACAATCTCACATCTGTCATGGATACACTCAAACCCAGTCCACGTCTACGAGCATAGCATAGGAATATAAGCAATACGTAGAAATAACTCCCAAGGTTTGAATATAACAGGGCAATAGGTTCTACCGCATCAACTACTTCCCAACCCACAAGTTAATCACAACCTAATCATGCAGTGTTTGAGGATTGAAACTAATGCATAAAAACTGGGTATGGAAGGAGTATGATCAATGTGTTACTTGCCTTGCTGACGATCCGCAAAACCTAGGGACTCATAGTAGCACGCTTTGCACTCCGAGAATTCTATCGCAAACAGACAATAGCATACATAAGCAATCAAGCAATGAAGCACAGGAAAATCTCAGATAAGAAGATCTAACTAGAAAGTTCAACTTAAGAACTCCGGTTTGCGAAAATAATCAAATCAAACGGAGCAACGAAACTCAAACTGCGAAAGAAACAAGATCCGTTTACTAATCTCGACTAAAGTCAATTTTTACAGTAGCAAAATCATGTTCTAGTTGGTTAAACAGAAAGAGGGTTTCGAGACGAAGATCTAGGCGCTTGAATCACCTTATTCCGATAAACGAGCGAAAAGATAAACTAAAATGAAAATCAGAACAAAAATCGCGATCGAAAATAATCGAGGAAAAATCCGAGAAAAAAAACTGATGAACAGGCTAACGAGCGAACGTTCGTTGTCTGTAACTAACGAGCGAAAACCATTCGTTAAAAGGACCGTACGGACGAACGTCCGCTATATAAACTAAACCGAGAAAACCGGTGAACCGATCTAGAAAAAACGAACTAGGGTTTCTAAAAAAACGGATCGGTTTAAAAAACCGAACGGCGGCGAGGCGTATACCTCCGACGAGGTCCGGCGAGGCGGGGCAGCGGCTCCGGCGAGGCGGGCTGCGGTGGCGGGGTGCGCGGGCGGCGGCGGCGCGGCGCGGCAGAGGCGGCGGCGGCAAAGGCGGCGGCGGCGCTGCAGGCGGGGCGGGGCAGGCGATGGGGTTGGTGGTGGGGGAGGGGGTCCGGTGGCGGGGTATTTAAGGAGGGGGGCTGCTTGGGGGAGGGCCAAGCGCCACGGGGAGGCAGAGTCCCGGCCGGACTCGTGGTCGGGGCAGCGGCGGCCTCCCGGTCTCCTGGAGGGAGACGGCGGCGTGGGGCTAGCGGGCCGGCTCGGCTAGGCTTCGGCCCAGTCGGGCGATAAGAGATTTTTTTAAAAATAATTTCGCTAGAACTTAAATAAATACTAGAAAATAAAATAAAAATCTAAAAATACCAAAACAAATTTTCACCGTCTAAATAAAATATTTAGAACGAGATGAATATTTTCTTGGCCCTAAAATGCTATTTTGAAAAAAATGTGCATTTTTTCTAATGCAAATAAAAGTAGCAATAAAATCCGAATAAAAGCAAATATTTGATTTTAACATTTTTCCTCCAATATTTCAATTATTTTGGAGAAGTCATATTATCTCCTCTCATATATTTTTAATATGAAATATTTTCGGAGAGAAAATAAATAAAATCAATAATCCTCGTTTCAATATTTGATAAAATTCAAATATGAAAACAATGAAATCCCCAACTCTCTCCGAGGGTCCTTGAGTTGCTTAGGATTTTGAGGATCGCGAAACGAAATGCAATAAAATATGATATGCATGAATGATCTATGAATAGCATTCCAAATTGAAAATTTGGGATGTTACACTCTCTTTGGTTCCACATAATTTATTTTTGGCTTTAAGACTATCAAAAGGTGTAGCTATGGTGTAAATACAACCAAGCCCCCTAGTGATTTCCCTTTTTGGTCTTAAGCCGATCAAGAGGTGTAGCTATGGTTCGAATACGACCAAGCCCCTAATGATTTCCTTTATATCTGTATGGCTTTATAGGTCGGGTTAATAGAACTCCGCTTTGTAAGTAGAAGCCCCCATGTAACCACACATGATGTAAAAAAGAACAGAGACCCCGCTTTAGCTGAGGCTCCGGTTTATTATATAATATATACATTATCATAAGTATGTACATAAGAAGAGCCTATGGCTCAAGTATAGTAAGGCCGAAGAAGAGCTATATTCCATGGCCGTTGGGTCTCCTCCTCCGATTTGCGTGAGTCTTTGTGCTCTCGAACATCGATAAGGTACACTACTAGGAAAAGGCCTACTAGTGGTGCATCAGTTTTGCCTACTAATGGTGCACTACTGGTGAGCCACTAGTATTGTTTACTAATGGCGCACCACTGGTGCGCCATTAGTATACCAGATACTAATGGCGCACCTGTAGTGCGCCATTAGTATGCCTAGAGGTGCGCCATTACTATCTGACTTAGTAATGGTGCACCACATAGAAGTGCGCCGTTAGTAATATTTTTTTCAAAAACTTTTTCAATTTTTTTTATTTTTTTTAAATTCAATTTTATTTAATTTTTTCTTAATCTCGGGTCACTATGGCTTAATCTTGGGTCAAATCGCACTCCATGGTCAAACTTCCCAAAAGGTCACCCATCCTCACACTACTCCAGCCCAAGCATGCTTAACTTCAAAGTTCCATCCAACCACAGCAACAGCTCACTTCACAGGCACTTGTTGATATATCTAGCATATCAATCCTATTAAACCTTGTTGATGTTTAAGACTTTGTTCATGTTCATGAGTGTGATGAAATTTTGAAAAAATATTTCAAACTTCCGTTCATATTACGTATCATATTTTGAAAAAAAATTCCCAAAAAAATCGAAACTAATTTTTTTCTGTTACTAGTGGCGCACCTGGCATACGGTGCGCCACTAGTAAATTTAAAATTTATTGAATTTTTTTGCCTCTAGATCTTAAAAGCCCCGTAACTTTTTTCTGTTAGGTTTTTGAGGATTTTGAAAATGTTTAACGAGGTTCCCCGGTTAAATTCGGATGTAACTTTTCGAGTAGATGATTTTTCATGTAGAAAACTTTTTAATCCGAGTTCGTATGCAAAAGTTATGCCCATTTTACAAATTCCAGAGAGATTTTGCAAATAAAGTCAAATTCATATTTCTAAATTTTCCCAACAACTAGACCACATATCACATGGGAAACTTATTTTCTTTTTTTTGACATTTTCATCATTTTCTTTTATTTTTTTAAAACTGAAAAGGCGGTCCATGGGGGGGGGGGGGTGCATGCGAGGGAATTTTTGGGCCAAGTTAGTAATGGCGCACCGTGGAGTGGTGCGCAATTACTAGTTCAACTAGTAATGGCGCACCGTGGAGTGGTGCGCAATTACTAGTTCAACTAGTAATGGCGCACCACTCCCACGGTGCGCCATTACTAGTTTCAAAAAATAAAAAAATTGAAAAAAAATTACTAGTGGCGCACCGTGGATGTGGTGCGCCATTACTAGTTTAACTAGTAATGGCACACTATCCACTGGTATGCCATTACTAGTTTTGAAAAAAAATTGAATTTTTTTACTAATGGCGCACCGTGGATGTGGTGCGCCATTACTAGTTTAACTAGTAATGATGCACTATCCCCTGGTGCGCCATTACTAGTTTCGAAAAAAAATAAAAAAATCTTATTACTAATGGCGCACCGTGGATGTGGTGCGCCATTAGTATTTGGACACTAATGGCGCACCAACACATAGTGCGCCCTTAGTATATAGTAGTGGCGCACCACATGTCTGGTGCGCCATTAGTGTTAGTTTCATCTATAGCCCTTTTCCTAGTAGTGGTAGTATGACCCGTTGTGCAGGTTTTTGCTGACCACAAAAGGTCCTTCCCAAGGTGGGGATAACTTGTGCATATCAGTCTGATCCTGGATGAGCCGGAGCACCAGATCGCCCTCTTGAAAAGTTCTGGTCTTAACCCGGCGGCTGTGATAACATCGAAGATCTTGTAGATAAATCGCCGAACACGCCGCTGCAAGATCACACTGCTCATCTAACAGGTCCAGTGACTCCTGTCGTGCTTTCTCATTCTCGGCTTCAACGTAAGCCGTCACTCGGGGCGAGTCATGACGGATGTCACTAGGGAGAACCGCCTCTGCTCCGTAAACCATGAAGAAAGGCATGTAATCTGTCGATCTGTTTGGTGTGGTGTTGATACTCCATAACACAGAAGGTAACTCCTCTACCCAACAACCCGGCATCCGCTTTAAAGGAACCATAAGCCAGAGTTTGATTCCTCTCAAGATCTCTTGATTTACCCTTTCTGCTTGACCATTAGATTGAGGGTGAGCCACTGATGACACATCAAGCCGGAACTGCTCTCATTGACAAAATTCCTCCATAGCGCCCTTGGACAGATTAGTACCATTATCAGTTACAATGCTGTGTGGAAAACCAAACTGGAATATCACCTTTTTGATGAATTGAACCGCCGTGGCTGCATCACACTTGCTGACTGGTTCTGCCTCTACCCACTTGGTAAATTTATCAACTTCCACCAAGAGGTGGGTCTTCTTATCCTTGGACCTCTTAAAAGGTCCAACCATATCTAGCCCCCAAGTTGCAAATGGCCAAGTGATTGGAATCATTCTTAATTCCTGAGCCGGAACATGCGCACAACGTGTAAACTTTTGACAACCGTCACATCTCTTTACTAAATCCTCAGCATCAGCATGAGCCGTTAACCAATAGAAGCCATGACGAAAAGCCTTAGCCACCAAGGATTTTGAACCGGCGTGGTGACCACAATCTCCTTCGTGGATTTCTCGCAAAATCTCACATCCCTCTTAAGGAGACACACAACACTGAATTGCTCCTGTGACGATGTAATGATGTAGCTCCCCGTTGATAATGGTCATTGACTTGGATCGTCGGATTATCTGTCGGGCCAAGGTTTCATCATCCGGTAACTCGCCCCGGTTCATGTAAGCCAGGTATGGGACTGTCCAATCCGGTATAACATGCAAAGTCGCCACCAACTGGGCCTCCGGGTCAGGAATAGCCAACTTCTCCTCTGTGGGTATCTTGACCGACGGATTATGAAGTACGTTGAGGAAGACATTAGGTGGTACCGGTTTACGCTGAGAGCCTAGATGACTTAAAGCGTCCGCCGCTTCATTCTTTTGCCGGTCTATATGGTTGCTACCTCTTGAGCTTGCGTTGGTTTTCCCCGAAGAGGAAAGGATGATGCAGCAGAGTAGCGTAAGTATTTCCCTCAGTTTTTGAGAACCAAGGTATCAATCCAGTAGGAGGCCACGCGCAAGTCCCTCGTACCTACACAACACAAAGAGCTCAACGCAACCAACGCGATTAGGGGTTGTCAATCCCTTCACGGTAACTTACGGAAGTGAGATCCAATAGATAATGTTTTTGGTATTTTTGATATAAAGATGCAAAGTGAAAAGTAAAAGGCAAAGTAAAAACAAAGAAAGATTAAAGTGATGGAGATTGATATGATGAGAATAGACCCGGGGGCCATAGGTTTCACTAGTGGCTTCTCTCAAGAGCATAAGTTTTCTACGGTGGGTGAACAAATTACTGTTGAGCAATTGACAGAATTGAGCATAGTTATGAGAATATCTAGGAATGATCATGTATATAGGCATCACGTCCATGACAAGAAGACTGAAACGATTCTGCATCTACTACTATTACTTCACTCATCGACCGCTATCCAGCATGAATCTAGAGTATCAAGTTAAAAACAGAGTAACGCTTTAAGCAAGATGACATGATGTAGAGAGATAAATTCATGCAATATGAAATAAACCCCATCTTGTTATCCTCGATGGTAACGATACAATACGTGTCTTGCTGCCCCTTCTGTCACTGGGAAAGAACACCGCAAGATCGAACCCAAAGCTAAGCACTTCTCCCATGGCAAGAACTACCAATCTAGTTGGCCAAACCAAACGGATAATTTGAAGAGACTTGCAAAGATAACCAATCATACATAAAAGAATTCAGAGAAGATTCAAATATTGTTCATAGATAGACTTTATCATAAACCCACAATTCATCGGTCTCAACAAACACACCGCAAAAGAAGAAGATTACATCGAATAGATCTCCATAAGAGAGGGGGAGAACATTGTATTGAGATCCAAAAAGAGAGAAGAAGCCATCTAGCTAATAACTATGGACCCGAAGGTCTGAGGTAAACTACTCACACTTCATCGGAGGGGCTATGATGATGTAGAAGCCCTCCGTGATGACGACCCTCTCAGGCGGAGCTCCAGAACAGGCCCCAAGATGGGATCTCGTGGATACAGAAAGTTGCAGTGGTGGAATTAGGTTTTTGGCTCCTCTTCTAATCGTTTGGGGGTACGTGGGTATATATAGGAGGAAGGAGTACGTCGGTGGAGCACCGAGGGGCCCACGAGGTAGGGGGCACGCCCTGTAGGGGGGGGGGGCGCCCCCTACCCTCGTGACCGCCTCCGGTACTTCTTGGAGTAGGGTCCAAGTCTCTTGGGTCTTATCCGAGAAGAAAATCACATTACAAAAAGGATTTTTCTGTTTGGACTCGTTTGATATTCTGTTTCTTCGAAACACTGAAATAGGCAAAAAAACAGCAATTCTGGGCTGGGCCTCCGGTTAATAGGTTAGTCCCAAAAATAATATAAAAGTGGAAAATAAAGCCCAATATAGTCCAAAACAGTAGATAATATAGCATGGAGCAATCAAAAATTATAGATACGTTGGAGACATATCAGGCATCCCCAAGATTAATTCCTGCTCGTCCTCGAGTAGGTAAATGATAAAGAGAGAATTTTTGATGCGGAGTGCTACTTGGCATAATTTCAATGCAAAATTTCTTAATTGTGGTATGAATATTCAGATTAGAAAGATTCAAGACAAAAGTTCATATTCACATAAAGAATAATAACACTTCAAGCAAACTAACAAAGGAATTATGTTTTCTCAAAGTAACATGGCCAAAGAAAGTTCATCCCTACAAAATCATATAGTTTAGTCATCCTCCATTTTCGTCACACAAGAATGCTCTCATCATGCACAACCCCGATGACAAGCCAAGCAATTGTTTCATACCTTAATAATTTCAAACTCATAAACTTTCACGCAATACATGAGCGTGAGCCATGGATATAGCACTATGGGTGGAATAGAATATAATGATGGGGGTTGTGTGGAGAAGACAAAAAACGAAGAAAGTCTCACATCAACGAGGCTAATCAATGGGCTAGGGAGATGCCCATCGATTGATGTTAATGCGAGGAGTAGGGATTGCCATGCAACGGATGCACTACAGCTATAAATGTATGCAAGCTCAACAAAAGAAACTAAGTGGGTGTGCATCCAACTTGCTTGCTCATGAAGACCTAGGGCACTTGAGGAGGCCCATTGTTGGAATATACAAGCCAAGTTCTATAATGAAAAATTCCCACTAGTATATGAAAGTGATAACTCAAGAGACTCTCTATATGAAGAACATGGTGCTACTTTGAAGCACAATATATGAGACTCGCTATATCATGGTGCTACTTTGAAGCACAAGTGTGGAAAAAAGGATAGTAACATTACCCCTTTTTGTTTTTTTGGGCCTTCTTTTTTTTCTTTGGCCTTTTTTTGGGACAATGCTCTATTGAATGATGATCATCACACTTCTATTTATTTACAACTCAATGATTACAACTCGATACTAGAACAAGGTATGACTCTATATGAATGCCTCTGGCGGTGTACAAGGATATGCAATGAATCAAGAGTGACAAGTAAAAATTATGAATGATGGCTTTGCCACAAATACTATGTCAACTACATGATCATGCTAAGCAATATGACAATGATGAATGTGTCATGATAAACTGGATGGTGGAAAGTTGCATGGCAATATATCTCGGAATGGCTATGGAAATGCCATAATAGGTAGGTATGGTGGCTGTTTTGAGGAAGATATAAGGAGGTTTATGTGTGAAAGAGCGTATCATATCACGGGGTTTGGATGCACTGGCGAAGTTTGCACCAACTCTCAATGTGAGAAAGGGCAATGCATGGTACCGTAGAGGCTAGCAATGATGGAAGGGTGAGAGTGCGTATAATCCATGGACTCAACATTAGTCATAAAGAACTCATATACTTATTGCAAAAATCTACAAGCCATCAAAAACCTAAGTATTACGCGTATGCTCCTAGGGGGATAGATTGGTAGGAAAATACCATCGCTCGTCCCCGACCGCCACTCATAAGGAGGACAATCAAATAACACCTCATGTTTCAAATTTGTTGCATAATGTTAACCATACATGCTTGCTACGGGACTTGCAAACTTTAACTCAAGCACTTCTCAAATTCACAATTACTCTACTAGCATGACTTTGATATTACTACCTCCATATCTCAAAACAATTATCAATCATCTAACTTTTCTTAGTATCCAACACACTCAAAAGAAAGTTTCACAAATCTTGAATACCAAGCAAGTTATTATTAAGCAATTTACCATGCTATTACGACTCTCAAAATAATTTAAGTGAAGCATGAGAGATCATAGTTTCTTGAAAACAAAGCACCACCGTTCTCTAAAAGATCTAAGTGAAGCACATAGAGCAAAATTTCAACACTCAAAAGATATAAGTGAAGCACATAGAGCAAAACTACATAGCTCAAAAGATATAAGTGAAGCACATAGAGTATTCTATAAAACTTTAATTCATAAATGACTCTCTCAAAAGGTGTGTAAATCAAGGATGATTGTGGCACACTAACAAACAAAGATACAAATAATACAAGACGCTCCAAGCAAAACACATATCATGTTGGTGAATAAAAATATAGCTCCAAGTAAATTACCGATCGAAGTGGACGAAAGAGGGGATGCCTTCCGGGGCAAACCCAAGCTTTGACTTTTTGGTGTCCTTGGATTATCTTGGGGGTTCCATGGGCATCCCCAAGCTTAGACTCTTGCCACTCGTTGTTCCATAATCCATCAAAAGAACTCACCCAAAACTTGAAAACTTCACAACACAAAACTCAATAGAAATCTCGTGAGCTCCGTTAGAGAAAGAAAACATAAAACCACTTCAAGGTACTGTAATGAACTCATTCTTTATTTATTTTGGTGTTAAACCTACTGTATTACAACTTCTCTATGGATTATAAACTATTTTACTAACCATAGATTCATCAAAATAAGCAAACAACACACGAAAAACAGAATCTGTCAAAAACAGGATAGTATGTAGTAATCTGTAACTAACACAAACTTCTGGAACTCCAAAAAATCTACCAAAATTAGACGACCTAGATAATTTGTTTATTGATCAGCATCAATTGGAATCAGTATTGTATCACTTTCTGATGATTTTTAGTAATTCGGGCACTGAACGCAAAGTTTCTGAAAATTACAGCAAGATCAAATAACTATCATCCAAGAAGATCCAATAGGTCTAACTTGGCACAAACACTAATTAAAACACAAAACCACATCCAGACAGAGGGTAGATGGGTTATTTATTCCTTAACATAAGAAAAACACAAAAAACAAAAAAAATAAAATTGGGTTGCCTCCCAACAAGCGCTATCGTTTAACGCCCCTAGCTACGCATAAAAGCGAGGATAGATCTAGGTATTGCCATCTTTGGAAGGCAATCCATAAGTGGCTCTCATGATGGTTTCATATGGAAATTTTATTTTATTTATTGGAAAGTGTTCCATGCCCTTTTTTTAATGGAAATTGGAATCTAATATTCCCTTCCTTCATATCAATAATCGCACCAACCGTTCTAAGGAAAAGTCTACAAGAATAATAGGGCAAGAAGGATTGCAATCTATATCAAGAACAATGAAATCTACGGGCACATAATTCCTATTTGCAACAATAAGAACATCGTTAATCCTTCCCATAGGTTTCTTAATAGTAGAATCCGCGAGATGTAAGTTTAAAGAGCAATCATCAAGATCGCGGAAATCTAGCAAATCACACAAAGTTTTGGGGATAGTGGAGACACTAGCACCCAAATCACACAAAGCATAAAACTCATGATTTTTAATTTTAATTTTGATAGTTGGTTCCCACTCATCATAGAGTTTTCTAGGGATAGAGACTTTCAACTCAAGTTTTTCTTCATAAGATTGCATCAAGGCATCAACAATATGTTCGGTGAAGGCTTTTTTTGACTATAAGCATGCGGAGAATTTAGCACGGATTGCAACAAGGAAATACAATCAATCAAAGAGCAACTTTCATAATTAAATTCCTTGAGATCCAATATAGTGGGTTTAGCAACATCTAAATTTTTATTTCCTTCAATCCCACTTTCATCAATTTCATCATAAAGATCTAAATACTCCGAATTTTTGGAATGCCTTCTAGGTAAAGGAAGATCATATTCAGTTTCATCAAGATTAATATTGCAAAACAAAGATTTGATAGGGGACACATCAATAACTTTTAGATCTTCATCTTGATTTTCATAGGTATTGGAAGAACACGCTTTAATAAAGGCATCTTTTGAAGCTCGCATCCTAGCGGTTCTTTCCTTGCACTCATCAATGGAAATTTTCATAGCTTTGAGAGACTCATTGATATCATGTTTAGGAGGAATAGATCTAAGCTTTAAATAATCAATCTCAAGAGAAATTCTATCAACGTTCCTAGACAAATCGTCAACTTTAAGCACTTTCTCTTCAAGCAAAGCATTAAAATTCTTTTGTGAATTCATAAACTCTTTAACACTATTCTCAAATTCAGAGGGCATCTTATTATAATTTCCAGAAGAGTTGTTGTAGGAATTTCCATAATTATTAGAAGGATTACTAGGATATGGCCTAGGATTAAAATTCCCTCTATAAGCGTTGTTACCAAAATTATTCCTAGCAACAAAATTCACATCCATAGATTCATTGTTATTCGCAATCAAGGTAGACAAAGGCATATCATTAGGATCAGAAGAAACACTCTTAGTAGCAAATAATTTCATAAGTTCATCCATCTTTCCACTCAAAACATTGATTTCTTCTATCGCATGCACGATCTCTAAGTGAAAAAGGAAATAGCTTCAATTTAACAACATCATTATCGACATCTTTTTTCTTTTGCATATCACATAAATCAACGAAGCTATTCAGATGAGTAGCGGCATCTTCACTAAGAAGGCCGGCGAATAGATCTTTCATAACAAGATTCAACAAAGTAGTATTGATTTCACAAGATTCAGTATTGGCAAGAGGAGCAATCGGAGTGCTAAGAAAATCATTATTGTTAGTATTGGTGAAGTCACACAATTTGGTAGTATCTTGAGCCATCGCGACAAACAAGCAATCCAACACACGAGCAAACAAAAGGCAAGCGAGAAAAAGGCAAACGGAGAAGGAGAAGGGGAAGGAGAAAGAGAGGGCAAATAAAACGGAAAGGGTGAAGTGGGGGAGAGGAAAACAAGAGGCAAATGGCAACTAATGTAATGCGGGAGATAGGGATTGTGATGGGTACTTGGTATGTTGACTTTTTGCGTAGACTCCCCGGCAACGGCGCCAGAAATTCTTCTTGCTACCTCTTGAGCTTGCGTTGGTTTTCCCCGAAGAGGAAAGGATGATGCAGCAAAGTAGCGTAAGTATTTCCCTCAGTTGTTGAGAACCAAGGTATCAATCCAGTAGGAGGCCACGCGCAAGTCCCTCGTACCTACACAACGCAAAGAGCTCAACAAAACCAACGCTATTAGGGGTTGTCAATCCCTTCACGGTCACTTACGGAAGTGAGATCCTATAGATAATGTTTTTGGTATTTTTGATATAAAGATGCAAAGTGAAAAGTAAAAGGCAAAGTAAAAACAAAGAAAGATTAAAGTGATGGAGATTGATATGATGAGAATAGACCCGGGGGCCATAGGTTTCACTAGTGGCTTCTCTCAAGAGCATAAGTTTTCTACGGTGGGTGAACAAATTACTGTTGAGCAATTGACAGAATTGAGCATAGTTATGAGAATATCTAGGCATGATCATGTATATAGGCATCACGTCCGTGACAAGTAGATCGAAACGATTCTGCATCTACTACTATTACTCCACTCATCGACTGCTATCCAGCATGCATCTAGAGTATTAAGTTAAAAACAGAGTAACGCTTTAAGCAAGATGACATGATGTAGAGAGATAAATTAATGCAATATGAAATAAACCCCATCTTGTTATCCTCGATGGCAATGATACAATACGTGTCTTGCTACCCCTTCTGTCACTGGGAAAGAACACCGCAAGATCGAACCCAAAGCTAAGCACTTCTCCCATGGCAAGAACTACCAATCTAGTTGGCCAAACCAAACGGATAATTCGAAGAGACTTGCAAACATAACCAATCATACATAAAAGAATTCAGAGAAGATTCAAATATTGTTCATAGATAGACTTGATCATAAACCCACAACTCATCGGTCTCAAAAAAAAAACATGGCAAAAGAAGAAGATTACATCGAATAGATCTCCACAAGAGAGGGGGAGAACATTGTATTGAGAGCCAAAAAGAGAGAAGAAGCCATCTAGCTAATAACTATGGACCCGAAGGTCTGAGGTAAACTACTCACACTTCATCGGAGGGGCTATGATGATGTAGAAGCCCTCCATGATGACGGCCCTCTCTGGCGGAGCTCCGGAACAGGCCCCAAGATGGGATCTCGTGGATACAGAAAGTTGCGGTGGTGGAATTAGGTTTTTGGCTCCTCTTCTGATCGTTTGGGGGTACGTGGGTATATATAGGAGGAAGGAGTACGTCGGTGGAGCACCGAGGGGCCCACAAGGTAGGGGGCGCACCCTGTAGGGGGGGGGGGCGCCCCCTACCCTCGTGACCTCCTCCGGTACTTCTTGAAGTAGGGTCCAAGTCTCCTGGGTCTTATCCGAGAAGAAAATCACGCTCCAAAAAGGATTTTTTCTGTTTGGACTCCGTTTGATATTTTGTTTCTTCGAAACACTGAAATAGGCAAAAACAACAATTCTGGGCTGGGCCTCTGGTTAATAGGTTAGTCCCAAAAATAATATAAAAGTGGAAAATAAAGCCTAATATAGTCCAAAACAGTAGGTAATATAGCATGGAGCAATCAAAAATTATAGATACGTTGGAGACGTATCAATGGTCAACTTGATAACCCTTGAAATGACCAGCCACTATGTCCACCTCTTGTCGATATGCAGCCATGAGTAGATCTTAGAATCCCAAGTTCTAGATACCTGCTGAGCCACCAGGTCCGAGTCACCGAAGCACTTAACCCGGCTTAAGTTCATCTCCTTAGCCATCCGCAGACCGTGGAGTAAAGCCTCATACTCAGCTGCATTGTTAGTGCAAGGGAACATTAAACAGAGAACATAACAAAACTTGTCACCTCGTGGGGAAGTTAATATGACTCCAGCCACCGAGCCCTCCAACTGTCTAGACCCATCAAAGTGAACGGTCCAATATGTGTTATCTGGCTTTTCCTCCAGTGCCTGCAACTCTGTCCTATCATTGATGTAGTCCACAAGTGCTTGTGATTTGATTGTTGTGCAAGGCGTATATTTTATCCCGTGAGGTCCAAGCTCAATACCACACTTGGCAATCCGGCCAGTCGCCTCTCTGTTTTGGATGATATCTCCCAGAGGGGCTGAACTAACCACTGTGATGGGATGACCTTGCAAATAATGCTTGAACTTCTGGCTTGCCATAAAAACCCCATACACCAGCTTCTGCCAATGTGGATACCTCTGCTTTGATTCGATAAGCACCTCACTAATATAGTAAACCGGTCGTTGAACCGGATACTCCTTTCCAGCCTCCTTGTGACCCACAACAATAGCCACACTAACAGCCCGGGCATTAGCAGCCACATATAGCAATAAGGGCTCTTTATCAACCTGAGCCGCAAGGACGGGCGGCTCAGCTAAATGTCTCTTCAAATCCTCAAACGCTTTATCAGCCATGTCGCTCCAGACAAAGTCATCCGTTTTCTTTAGCATCTGATACAAAGGAATAGCCTTCTCCCCAAGGCGGCTGATAAACAAGCTTAAAGCTGCAATCCGGCATGCCAAGCGCTGAACATCATTGATACATGCCGGTTTAGCCAGGGACGTGATGGCTGAGATCTTTTCCGAGTTAGCCTCAGTGCCTCTGTTAGACACCAGAAAACCCAAGAGCTTCCCTGTCGGAACACCAAAGAGACATTTGTCCGGATTAAGCATCATCTTATAAACCCGAAGGTTATTAAAGGTTTCCTTCAAGTCATCTATCAATGTTTCCTCCTTCCTAGATTTAACCACAATGTCATCTACATATGCATGAACATTGCGCCCAATCTGCTTATGAAGACAATTCTGAACACAGCGCTGATAAGTCACCTGGGCACTCTTGAGCCCAAAGGGCATAGACACATAGCAGAAGGCTCCAAAGGGAGTTATAAAAGTTGTCTTCTCCTGGTCCTTAACTGCCATTTTAATCTGATGATAACCAGAATAAGCATCTAGAAAACACAATCGGTCACAACCCGCCATAGAATCAATGATTTGATCAATACGAGGGAGAGCAAAGGAGTCAGCTGGACAAGCCTTGTTCAAGTCCGTGTAGTCCACACACATCCGCCAAGTGCAGTTTTTCTTAAGAACCAGCACCGGATTAGCCAGCCACTCATGGTGAAAGACCTCCACGATAAACCCTGCCGAGCCGAGCTACCTCCTCACCAATAGCCTTACGCCTTTCTTTGTTGAAGCGGCGGAGAAACTTCCTGACTGGTTTAAACTTAGGATCTATATTAAGTGTGTGCTCAGCGAGTTCCCTCGGTACACCTGGCATGTCAGAAGGCTTCCATGCAAAGATGTCCAACGGATGAACTCGATGAGCACGCTTTCCTATTTTGGATCCAGGTTAGCGCTGATGCTGAACTGCTTGGATGAATCACCAGGAACAAAATCAACCATCTTAGTGTCTGTATCTGATTTAAACTTCAACGCCGGATCATGCTCCGTAGTTGGTTTTTTCAAAGAAGTCATGTCTGCCGGATCAACATTGTCCTTATAAAACTTCAGCTCCTTTGTGGCACAAACCAACTCAGCATAAGCCGCATCACCCTCTTCACATTCCAAAGCAATCTTCCTGCTCCCATGTACTGTGATGGTCCCCTTATGACTCGGCATCTTAAGCAGTAGATAAACATAACACGGTCTCGCCATGAACTTGGCATAAGTCGGTCGTCCGAACAGGGCATGATATGGACTCTTTATTTTCACCACCTCAAAAGTCAACGTTTCTGACCTTGAATCATGATCATCTCCAAAAGCCACCTCTAGGGCTATCTTGCCCACTGGATACGCCGACTTACACGGCACCACACCATGAAAAACGGTGTTCGACGGTTTAAGACTCTTATGTGTCAGTCCCATATGGCGGAAGGTATCATAGTAAAGGATATTGATACTGCTCCCCCCGTCCATAAGCACCTTGGTGAACTTATAGCCCCAACTTGAGGTGCCACCACTAAGGCCAGATGACCCGGATTATCAACCCAGGGTGGGTGATCCTCTCGACTCCATAAAATGGGTTGTTCAGACCAGCGCAAATACTGAGGTACTGCCGGTTCAACAGAGTTCATGGCCCTTTTGTGAAGCTTCTGATCACGCTTACACAAGCTAGTGGTAAAGACATGATACTGTCCACTATTCAACTGCTTCAGATTGCTCTGATAACCCGACTGTTGTTGCTGCTGATTCCCTTGATGGTTATAACCTCCCTGATTTCCCTTATTACCTTGATTGCCATGTCCGGTCTGATGGCCTTGGAATCCTGAACCGGAGCTGCCGCCTCCATAACCCGGCCCATGAAAACCGCCCCCTGAACCGTCGGGCGGGCCATTTTCATATTGAAACATATTGGCATTTTTGAATTCTTGCATGATGAAGCAATCCTTCCAAAGATGTGAGGCTGGCTTCTCCTTCGATCCGTGCTTTGGACAGGGTTGATTTAACAGGCGCTCCAGATTGGGGCCTGACCCTCCGCCCCTCTGGGGCGGTTTGTGTTGGGTAACGTAGTAATTTCAAAAAAATTCCTACGCACACGCAAGATCATGGAGATGCATAGAAACGAGAGGGGAGAGTGTTGTCTGCGTACCCTCATAGACTGGCAACGGAAGCGTTGACACAACGTAGAGGAAGTAGTCGTACGTCTTCCCGATCCGACCGATCCAAGTACCGAACATACGGCACCTCCGAGTTCTGCACACGTTCAACTCGGCGACGTCCCTCGAGCTCCGATCCAGCAAAACGTTGAGGGAGAGTTTCGTCAGGACGGCGGCGTGATGACGGTGATGATGTTCTACCAACGCAGGGCTTTGCCTAAGCACCGCTATGATATGACCGAGGTGGAATATGGTGGAAGGGGGCACCGCACACGACTAAGGAACGATCATGAAGATCAACTTGTGTATCATGGGGTGCCCCTTTGGCCCTGTAATAAAGGAGGGAGAGGGGGAGGTGCGGCCGGCCCTAGGGGTGCACCTGGAGGAGTCCTACTCCCACCGTGAGTAAGACTCCCCCCTCTTGCCTTGTTGGAAAAGGAAGGGGGAAGGGAGAAAGAGGAAAGGGGGCGCCCCCCCTTCCTTTTCCTATCCGAACTAGGGGGGAGGGGGCGCGCCGCCTGCCCTGGCCGGCCCTCCTCTTCTCCCTTATGGCCCATGTAGGCCCAATAACCCCCAGGGGGGGTCCGGTAACCCCCCGGTACTCCGGTAAAATCCTGATTTCACCCGGAACGCTTCCGATATCCAAATATAGGCTTCCAATATATCAATCTTTATGTCTCGACCATTTCAAGACTCCTCTTCATGTCCGTGGTCACATCCGGGACTCCGAACAACCTTTGGTACATCAAAACACAAAAACCCTAATTGCGATCGTGACCGAACTTTAAGCGTGTGGACCCTACGGGTTCGAGAACTATGTAGACATGACCGAGACACGTCTCCGGTCAATAACCAATAGCGGAATCTGGATGCTCATATTGGCTCCTACATATTCTACGAATATCTTTATCGGTCAGACCGCATAACAACATATGTTGTTCCCTTTGTCATCGGTATGTTACTTGCCCAAGATTCGATCGTCGGTATCTTAATACCTAGTTCAGTCTCGTTAGCGGCAAGTCTCTTTACTCGTTCCGTAATACATCATCCCGCAACTAACTTATTAGTTGCAATGCTTGCAAGGCTTGAGTGATGTGCATTACCGAGAGGGCCCAGAGATACCTCTCAGACAATCGGAGTGACAAATCCTAATCTCGAAATACGCCAACCCAACAAGTACCTTCGAAGACACCTGTAGAGCACCTTTATAATCACCCGGTTACGTTGTGACGTTTGGTAGCACACAAAGTGTTCCTCCGGTAAACGGGAGTTGCATAATCTCATAGTCATAGGAACATGTATAAGTTATGAAGAAAGCAATAGCAGCAAACTAAACGATCAAGTGCTAAGCTAACGGAATGGGTCAAGTCAATCACATCATTCTCCTAATGATGTGATCCCGTTAATCAAATGACAACTCATGTCTATGGTTAGGAAACATAACATCTTCGATCAATGAGCTAGTCAAGTAGAGGCATACTAGTGACACTTTGTTTGTCTATGTATTCACACATGTATTATGTTTCCGGTTAATACAATTCCGGCATGAATAATAAACATTTATCATGATATAAGGAAATAAATAATAACTTTATTATTGCCTCTAGGGCATATTTCCTTCAGTCTCCCACTTGCACTAGAGTCAATAATCTAGATTACACAGTAATGATTCTAACACCCACGGAGCCTTGGTGCTGATCATGTTTTTCTCGTGGAAGAGGCTTAGTCAGCGAGTCTGCAACATTCAGATCCGTATGTATCTTGCAAATTTCTATGTCTCCCACTTGGACTAAATCCTGAATGGAATTGAAGCGTCTCTTGATGTGCTTGGTTGTCTTGTGAAATCTGGATTCCTTCGCCAAGGCAATTGCACCAATATTGTCACAAAAGATTTTCATTGGACCCAATGCACTAGGTATGACACCTAGATCAGATATGAACTCCTTCATCCAGACTCCTTCATTTGCTGCTTCCGAAGCAGCTATGTACTCTGCTTCACATGTAGATCCCGCCACGACGCTTTGTTTAGAACTGCACCAACTGACAGCTCCACCGTTCAGTATAAACACGTATCCGGTTTGCGATTTAGAATCGTCCGGATCAGTGTTAAAGCTTCAATCAACGTAACCATTTACGATGAGCTCTTTGTCACCTCCATATACGAGAAACATATCCTTAGTCCTTTTCAGGTATTTCAGGATGTTCTTGACCGTTGTCCAGTGATCCACTCCTGGATTGCTTTGGTACCTCCCTACTAGACTTATAGCAAGGCACACATCAGGTCTGGTACACAGCATTGCATACATGATAGAGCCTATGGCTGAAGCATAGGGAACATCTTTCATTTTCTCTCTATCTTTTGTGGTGGTCGGACATTGAGTCTTACTCAACTTCACACCTTGTAACACAGGCAAGAACCCTTTCTTTGCTTGATCCATTTTGAACTTCTTCAAAACTTTGTCAAGGTATGTGCTTTGTGAAAGTCCAATTAAGCATCTTGATCTATCTCTATAGATCTTAATGCCCAATATGTAAGCAGCTTCACCGAGGTCTTTCATTGAAAAACTCTTATTCAAGTATCCCTTTATGCTATCCAGAAATTCTATATCATTTCCAATCAATAATATGTCATCCACATATAATATCAGAAATGCTACAGAGCTCCCACTCACTTTCTTGTAAATACAGGCTTCTCCAAAAGTCTGTACAAAACCAATTGCTTTGATCACACTATCAAAGCGTTTATTCCAACTCCGAGAGGCTTGCACCAGTCCATAAATGGATCGCTGGAGCTTGCACACTTTGTTAGCCCCCTTTGGATCGACAAAACCTTCTGGTTGCATCATATACAACTCTTCTTCCAGAAATCCATTAAGGAATGCAGTTTTGACATCCATTTGCCAAATTTCATAATCATAAAATGCGGCAATTGCTAACATGATTCGGACAGACTTAAGCATCGCTACGGGTGAGAAGGTCTCATCGTAGTCAATCCCTTGAACTTGTCAAAAACCTTTCGCAACAAGTCGAGCTTTGTAGACAGTAACATTATCGTCAGCGTCAGTCTTCTTCTTCTTGAAGATTTCATGGCTTCTAGGCACTTTGCGGAATCTGGGCTCACCATCGCTTCTTCATAGTTCGTAGGTTCATCATGATCTAGTAGCATGACTTCCAGAACAGGATTACCGTACCACTCTGGTGCGGATCTTACTCTAGTTGATCTACGAGGTTCGGTAGTAACTTGATCTGAAGTTTCATGATCATTATCATTAACTTCCTCGCTAATTGGCGTAGGTGTCACAGAAACCGGTTTCTGTGATGTACTACTTTCCAATAAGGGAGCAGGTATAGTTACCTCATCAAGTTCTACTTTTCTCCCACTCACTTCTTTCGAGAGAAACTCCTTCTCTAGAAAGGATCCATTCTTAGCAACGAAAGTCTTGCCTTCGGATCTATGATAGAAGGTGTACCCAACAGTTTCCTTTGGGTATCCCATGAAGACACATTTCTCCAATTTGGGTTCGAGCTTATCAGGTTGAAGCTTTTTCACATAAGCATCGCAGCCCCAAACTTTCAGAAATGACAACTTTGGTTTCTTGCCAAACCACAGTTCATAAGGTGTCGTCTCAACGGATTTCGATGGTGCCCTATTTAACGTGAATGCAGCCGTCTCTAAAGCATAACCCCAAAACGATAGCGGTAAATCTGTAAGAGACATCATAGATCGCACCATATCTAGTAAAGTACGATTTCGACGTTCAGACACACCATTACATTGTGGTGTTCCGGGTGGCGTGAGTTGCGAAACTATTCCGCATTGTTTCAAATGTAGACCAAACTCGTTACTCAAATATTCTCCTCCACGATCAGATCGTAGAAACTTTATTTTTCTTGTTACGATGATTTTCAACTTCACTTTGAAATTCTTTGAACTTTTCAAATGTTTCAGACTTATGTTTCATTAAGTAGATATACCCACATCTGCTTAAATCATCTGTGAAGGTGAGAAAATAACGATATCCGCCATGAGCCTCAATATTCATCGGACCACATACATCTGTATGTATGATTTCCAACAAATCTGTTGCTCTCTCCATAGTACCGGAGAATGGCGTTTTAGTCATCTTGCCCATGAGGCACGGTTCACAAGTACCAAGTGATTCATAATCAAGTGATTCCAAAATTCCATCAGTATGGAGTTTCTTCATGCGCTTTACACCGATATGACCTAAACGGCAGTGCCACAAATAAGTTGCACTATCATTATCAACTCTGCATCTTTTGGCTTCAACATTATGAATATGTGTATCACTACTATCGAGATTCATCAAAAATAGATCACTCTTCAAGGGTGCATGACCATAAAAGATATTACTCATATAAATAGAACAACCATTATTCTCTGATTTAAATGAATAACCATCTCACATCAAACAAGATCCAGATATAATGTTCATGCTCAACGCTAGCACCAAATAAAAATTATTTAGGTCTAAAACTAATCCCGAAGGTAGATGTAGAGGTAGCGTGCCGACCGCGATCACATCGACTTTGGAACCATTTCCCACGCGCATCGTCACCTCATACTTTGACAGTGTTCGCTTAATCCGTAGTCCCTGTTTCGAGTTGCAAATGTTAGCAACAGAACCAGTATCAAATACCCAGGTGCTACTGCGAGCTCTAGTAAGGTACACATCAATAACATGTATATCACATATACCTTTGTTCACCTTGCCATCCTTCTTATCCGCCAAATACTTGGGGCAGTTCCGCTTCCAGTGTCCAGTCTGCTTGTAGTAGAAGCACTCAGTTTCAGTCTTAGGTCCAAATTTGGGTTTCTTCTCCTGAGCAGTAACTTGCTTACTGTTCTTCTTGAAGTTCCCCTTCTTCTTCCCTTTGCCCTTTTTCTTGAAACTGGCGGTCTTGTTGACCATCAACACTTGATGCTCCTTCTTGATTTCTACCTCCGCAGCCTTTAGCATTGCAAAGAGCTCGGGAATTGTCTTATCCATCCCTTGCATGTTATAGTTCATCACAAAGCTTTTGTAGCTTGGTGGCAGTGATTGAAGAACTCTGCCAATGACACTATCAACAGGAAGATTAACTCCCAGTTGAGTCAAGTGATTATGATACCCAGACATTTTGAGTATATGTTCACTGACAGAACTATTCTCCTCCATCTTGCAGCTATAGAATTTATTGGAGACTTCATATCTCTCAATCCGGGCGTTTGCTTGAAATATTAACTTCAACTCCTGGAACATCTCATATGCTCCATGACGTTCAAAACGTCGTTGAAGTCCCGATTCTAATCCATAAAGCATGGCACACTGAACTATCAAGTAGTCATCAGCTTTGCTCTGCCAGACATTCATAACATCTGGTGTTGCTCCAGCAGCAGGCCTGGCACCTAGCGGTGCTTCCAGGACGTAATTCTTCTATGCAGCAATGAGGATAATCCTCAAGTTACGGACCCACTTCGTGTAATTGCTACCATCATCTTTCAACTTTGCTTTCTCAAGGAACGCATTAAAATTCAACAGAACAACAGCACGGGCCATCTATATACAATCAAACACAGACAAGCAAGATACTATCAGGTACTAAGTTCATGATAAATTTAAGTTCAATTAATCATATTACTTAAGAACTCCCACTTAGAAAGACATCCCTCTAATCTTCTAAGTGATCACGTGATCCAAATCAACTAAACCATAACCGATCATCACGTGAAATGGAGTAGCTTTCAATGGTGAACATCAATATGTTGATCATATCTACTATATGATTCACACTCGACCTTTCGGTCTCAGTGTTCTGAGGCCATATCAGCATATGCTAGGCTCGTCAAGTTTAACCTGAGTATTCTGCGTGTGCAAAACTGGCTTGCACCCGTTGTAGATGGACGTAGAGCTTATCACACCCGATCATCACGTGGTGTCTGGGCACTACGAACGTTGGCAACGGTGCATACTCAGGGAGAACACTTTTATCTTGAAATTTAGTGAGAGATCATCTTATAATGCTACTATCAATCAAAGCAAGATAAGATGCATAAAAGATAAACATCACATGCAATCAATATAAGTGATATGATATGGCCATCATCATCTTGTGCTTGTGATCTCCATCTCCGAAGCACCGTCATGATCACCATCATCACCGGCGCGACACCTTGATCACCATCGTAGCATCGTTTTCGTCTCGCCAATCTTATGCTTCCACAACTATCGCTACCGCCTAGTGATAAAGTAAAGCATTACAGCGCAATTGCATTGCATACAATAAAGCGACAACCATATGGCTCCTGCCAGTTGCCGATAACTCGGTTACAAAACATGATCATCTCATACAATAAAATTTAGCATCATGTCTTGACCATATCACATCACAACATGCCCTGCAAAAACAAGTTAGACGTCCTCTAATTTGTTGTTGCAAGTTTTACGTGGGTGCTACGGGCTTAGCAAGAACCGTTCTTACCTACACATAAAAACCACAATGATAGTTTGTCAAGTTGGTGCTGTTTTAACCTTCGCAAGGACCGGGCATAGCCACACTTGGTTCAACGGAAGTTGGAGAAACTGACACCCACCAGCCACCTGTGTGCAAAGCACGTCGGTAGAACCAGTCTCGCGTAAGCGTACGCGTAATGTCAGTCCGGGCCGCTTCATCCAACAATACCGCCGAACCAAAGTATGACATGCTGGTAAGCAGTATGACTTATATCGCCCACAACTCACTTGTGTTCTACTCGTGCACAACATCAACGCATAAAACCTAGGCTCGGATGCCACTATTAGGTAATGTAGTAATTTCACAAAAATTCCTACGCACACGCAAGATCATGGAGATGCATAGCAACGAGAGGTGAGAGTGTTGTCTACGTACCCTCGTAGACTGGCAATGGAAGCGTTGACACAACATAGAGGAAGTAGTCATACGTCTTCCCGATCTGACTGATCCAAGTACCGAACGTACGGCACCTCCGAGTTCTGCACACGTTCAACTCGGCGACGTCCCTCGAGCTCCGATCCAGCAAAATATTGAGGGAGAGTTTCATTAGCACGACGGCATGATGACGGTGATGATGTTCTACCGACACAGGGCTTCGCCTAAGCACCGCTACGATATGACCGAGGTGGAATATGGTGGAAGGGGGCACCGCACACGACTAAGGAACGATCACGAAGATCAACTTGTGTGTCATGGGGTGCCCCTTTGCCCCCGTATATAAAGGACGGAGAGGGGGAGGTGCAGCCGGCCCTAGGGGTGTGCCTGGAGGAGTCCTACTCCCTCCCCCCTTCCTTTTCCAACAAGGCAAGAGGGGGGAGTCCTACTCCCACCGGGAGTAGGACTCCCCCCTCTTGCCTTGTTGGAAAAGGAAGGGGGGAGGGAGAAAGAGGAAAGGGGGGAGCCCCCCCCCCTTCCATGTCCTATTCGGACTAGGGGAGGGGGCGCGTGGCCTGCCCTGGCCGGCCCTCCTCTTCTCCCTTATGGCCCATGTAGGCCCAACAACCCCCGGGGGGGTTCCGGTAACCCCCCGGTACTCCGGTAAAATCCCGATTTCACTCGGAACGTTTCCGATATCCAAATATAGGCTTCCAATATATCAATCTTTATGTCTTGACCATTTCGAGACTCCTCGTCATGTCCGCGATCACATCTGGGACTCCGAACAACCTTTGGTACATCAAAACACAAAAACCCTAATTGTGATCGTCACCGAACTATAAGCGTGCGGACCCTACGGGTTCGAGAACTATGTAGACATGACCGAGACACGTCTACGGTCAATAACCAATAGTGGAACCTGGATGCTCATATTGGCTCCTACATATTCTATGAAGATCTTTATCGGTCAGACCGCATAACAACATACGTTGTTCCCTTTGTCATCGGTATGTTACTTGCCCGAGATTCGATCGTCGATATCTTAATACCTAGTTCAGTCTCGTTACCGGCAAGTCTCTTTACTCGTTCCGTAATACATCATCCCGCAACTAACTTATTAGTTGCAATGCTTGCAAGGCTTGAGTGATGTGCATTACCGAGAGGGCCTAGAGATACCTCTCCGACAATCAGAGTGACAAATCCTAATCTTGAAATACGCCAACCCAACAAGTACCTTCAGAGACACCTGTAGAGCACCTTTATAATCACCCGGTTATGTTGTGACGTTTGGTAGCACACAAAGTGTTCCTCCGGTAAACGGGAGTTGCATAATCTCATAGTCATAGGAACATGTATAAGTTATGAAGAAAGCAATAGCAACAAACTAAATGATCAAGTGCTAAGCTAACGGAATGGGTCAAGTCAATCACATCATTCTCCTAATGATGTGATCCCGTTAATCAAATGACAACTCATGTCTATGGTTAGGAAACATAACCATCTTCGATCAACGAGCTAGTCAAGTAGAGGCATACTAGTGACACTCTGTTTGTCTATGTATTCACACATGTATTATGTTTCCGGTTAATACAATTCTAGCATGAATAATAAACATTTATCATGATATAAGGAAATAAATAATAACTTTATTATTGCCTCTAGGGCATATTTCCTTCAGTTTGCCCTTACGACGCTGACCATTATCTTGGGCGTTGGTGTTAGCCACAAAGTCCAGGCTATTGTCCGCTTTGCGCTTACCATGGTTCCCATGACCTGTCGGGTTATGCTGCTGCCCCTTGGTACTGCCGTTCTTTTTCCCCTTTCTTGGTTTGTCATCCTCAGACTCAGGGTCTTTGGTACTATCTGAATCAGCATATTTCACCAAAGCATCCATAAGGGTTTACATGTCATTGCAGTGACATTTGAGCCTTCCTAACTTCAGTTTTAACGGCACGAACCGGCAATTGCCTTCCAACGTCAAAACTACTATATCCGCGTTGATGCGGTCTGACGAATGCAAAATAGCTTAGACTCACTTCACCCAATGGGTTGTAGACTCCCCATCCTCTTGAACACAAGCGGCCAGGTCCACAATCGACATAGGCTGCTTACATGTATCCTTAAAATTCTGGATAAACCAGTTTTTTAACTCGGCCCATGACCCAACGGAATTAGCCGGTAAGCTCTTTAACCAAGTACGAGTTGTCCCCTCTAGCATCATGGTGAAGTACTTAGCACACCGCTTCATCCACATCCAGCATCTCCATCGCCATCTCATAACTCTCAACCCATGACTCAGGGGGTAAATCGGCAGTGTAATTGGGCACTTTACGAGGGCCTTTAAAATCCTTGGGTAGTCGCACATTACGTAAAGCGGGGGTGAGACACGGCACCCCTAAAGAACTGAAGACCACACCTGGCTCCACTGAAGTGGTAGGACGAACCGGAGTAAGCTGACGAGCCGCATGATGTGCTGCTAACTCGGCTTCTCGTCATGCACGACCATGATCCACCACATCCTGCGCATTAGCACCACCACCGCTGGGTTATGCCCTCACGGCGAGTTACAGTGACGTGCACTGTTAACCATATGCCTGGTTCATTGATATGCCTGCTGTAGCTCCGACTCGGACGGGGGGTGGAATGAATCCTCTCGCGACTATGTGAATAAGCCTGCTGCTTGGTTAAAGCTGTTTGAAGGCCCGTCGTGTTTCAATTGGCCAACTCGGTGGACTCAATCGCGATCTGGGAGGGCGGGCCAATCATGAAGCGCGGGCGACGATTATTAATCGCAATGGGTTGGAGTAATGACCCAGGGGTGTTGGGACATGTTTGTGACAAGATGTTGGTTCTTGCAAGAGGCGGGTCCCATCGTCATCGGCTGTAGCCGGGGCTACTGTACCGGTCCTTAGTTCGGTATACCACTGGCTGGTTACTGGTTCCTGCTACGTCTCAAGCTAGTGTTGGTTTTCCCCGAAGAGGAGGGGGTGATGCAGCACAGTAGCGTAAGTATTTCCCTCAGTTTTGAGAACCAAGGTATCAATCCAGTAGGAGGTCACGCGCAAGTCCCTCGTACCTGCACAAAACGGTAGCAACTCGCAACCAACGCTTAGGGGTTGTCAATCCCTTCACGGTCACTTACGAGAGTGAGATCTGATAGAGATAATATTTTTGGTATTTTTGGTATAAAGATGCAAAGTGAAAAGTAAAAGCAAAACAAGTAAAATAAAGTAATGGAGATTGATATGATGAGAATAGACCCGGGGGCCATAGGTTTCACTAGTGGCTTCTCTCAAGAGCATAGATATTCTATGGTGGGTGAACAAATTACTGTTGAGCAATTGATAGAATTGAGCATAGTTATGAGGTTATCTAGGTATGATCATGTATATAGGCATCACGTCCGTGACAAGTAGACCGACTCCTGCCTGCATCTACTACTATTACTCCACTCATCGACCGCTATCCAGCATGCATCTAGAGTATTAAGTTAAAAACAGAGTAACGCCTTAAGCAAGATGACATGATGTAGAGGAATAAATTCATGCAATATGATAAATACCCCATCTTGTTATCCTCGATGGCAACAATACAATACGTGCCTTGCAACTCTTTCTGTCACTGAGTAAGGACACCGCAAGATTGAACCCAAAGCTAAGCACTTCTCCCATTGCAAGAACTACCAATCTAGTTGGCCAAACCAAACGGATAATTCGAAGAGACTTGCAAAGATAACTCAATCATACATAAAAGAATTCAGAGAAGATTCAAATATTATTCATAGATAAGTTGGATCATAAACCCACAATTCATCGGTCTCAACAAACACACCGCAAAAAGAAGATTACATCGAATAGATCTCCACGAGAGAGGGGGAGAACATTGTATTGAGATCCAAAAAGAGAGAAGAAGCCATCTAGCTACTAGCTATGGACCCGAAGGTCTGAAGTAAACTACTCACACTTCATCGGAAGGGCTATGGTGTTGATGTAGAAGCCCTCCGTGATGGATGCCCTCTCCGGTGGAGCTCCGGAACAGGCCCCAAGATGGGATCTCGTGGATACAGGAAGTTGCGGCGGTGGAATTAGGTTTTTGGCTCCCTCTCTGGTGTAATGGGGGTACGTAGGTATATATAGGACGAAGGAGCACGTCGGTGGAGCTCCGAGGGGCCCACGAGGCAGGGGGCGCGCCTAGGGGGGCGCGCCCTCCACCCTTGTGACCTCCCCGGAAACTTCTTGGAGTAGGGTCCAAGTCTCCTGGATCACGTTCGGTGAGAAGATAACGTTCCCGAAGGTTTCATTCCGTTTGGACTCCGTTTGATATTCTGTTTCCTCGAAATACTGAAATAGGCAAAAAACAGCAATTCTGGGCTGGGCCTCCGGTTAATAGGTTAGTCCCAAAAATAATATAAAAGTGGAAAATAAAGCCCAATATAGTCCAAAACAGTAGATAAAGTAGCATGGAGCAATCAAAAATTATAGATACGTTGGAGACGTATCAGGCATCCCCAAGCTTAATTCCTGCTCGTCCTCGAGTAGGTAAATGATAAAAATAGAATTTTTGATGCGGAGTGATACTTCGGCATAATTTCAATGTAAATCTTCTTAATCATGGTATGAATATTCAGATCCGAAAGGTTCAAGACAAAAGTTCATATTGACATAAAAATGATAATACTTCAAGCATACTAATTAAACAATTATGTCATCTCAAAATAACATGGCCAAAGGAAGTTCATCCCTACAAAATCATATAGTTAGGCTATGCTTCATTTTCGTCACACAAAGATGTTCCCAACTTCTATACCCCCGATGACAAGCCAAGCAATTGTTTCATACTCAAATAATCTCAAACTTTTTCAACCTTCACACAATACATGAGCGCGAGCCATGGACATAGCACTATGGGTGGTATAGAATATGATGATGGGGATTGTGTGGAGAAGACAAAAAGGAGAAGTCTCACATCAACGAGGCTAATCAATGAGCTATGGAGATGCCCATCAATTGATGTTAATGCAAGGAGTAGGGATTGCCATGCAACGGATGCACTAGAGCTAAGAATGCTCAACAAAAGAAAACTAGTGGGTGTGCATCCAACTTGCTTGCTCATGAAGACCTAGGGCATCTTGAGGAAGCCCATCGTTGGAATATACAAGCCAAGTTCTATAATGAAAAATTCCCACTAGTATGAACAAGACAACTTATGAGACTCACTGTATGAAAATCATGGTGCTATTTTGAAGCACAATATATGAGACTCACTACATGAAGAACAAGGTGCTACTTTGAAGCACAAGTGTGGAAAAAGAGATAGTAGCATTGCCCTTTTTATTTTCTCTTTTTTTGGGCCTTTCTTTTTTTTCTTTTTGGCCTTTCTCTCTCTTTTTTGATTGGGCAATGCTCTAATAATGATGATCATCACACTTCTATTGATTACAACATAATGATTACAACTCGATACTAGAACAAGATATGACTCTATATGAATCCCTCCGGCGGTGTACCGGGATGGTGCAATGAATCAAGAGTGACATGTATGAAAAATAATGCATGGTGGCTTTGCCACAAATACGATGTCAACTACAAGATCATGCAATGGCAATATGACAAAAGTAAAGCATGTCATGATGATGATGATGATGATGATGATGGAAGTTGCATGGCAATATATCTCGGAATGGCTATGGAAATGCCATGATAGGTAGGTATGGTGGCTGTTTTGAGGAAGATATAGGGAGGTTTATGTGTGAAAGAGCGTATCATATCACGGGGTTTGGATGCACCGGCGAAGTTTGCACCAACTCTCAATGTGAGAAAGGGCAATGCACGGTACCGAAGAGGCTAGCAAATGGCGGAAAGGTAAAAGTGCGTATAATCCATGGACTCAACATTAGTCAAAAGAACTCATATACTTATTGCAAAAATTTAGAAGTCATCAAAAATCAAGTACTACGCGCATGCTCCTAGGGGGATAGATTGGTAGGAAAAGACCATCGCTCGTCCCCGACCGCCACTCATAAGGATGCACAAGCCAGGTACACTTCATGCTTCAAATTTGTTACACAACTTTAACCATACGTGCATGCTACGGGACTTGCTAACTTCAACACAAGTATTTCTCAAATTCACAACTACTCAACTAGCACGACTATGATATTATCACCTCCATATCTCAAAACAATTATCAAGCATCAAACTTATCTTAGTATTCAACCCACTAAAAAGAAAGTTTCACATATCTTGAATACCAAGTATATTAACATTAAGCAAATTACCATGCTATTAACGACTCTCAAAATAATCTAAGTGAAGCATGAGAGATCAAGTTTCTTTAAAACAAACCACCACCGTGCTCTAAAAGATCTAAGTGAAGCACTAGAGCAAAAATTATCACGCTCAAAAAGATATAAGTGAAGCACATAGAGTAAACTATCAAGCTCAAAAGATATAAGTGAAGCACATAGAGTATTCTAACAAATTTCAATTCATACATGGCTCTCTCAAAAGGTGTGTACAGCAAGGATGATTGTGGTAGACTAACAAGCAAAGACACAAATAATACAAGACGCTCCAAGCAAAACACATATCATGTGGTGAATAAAAATATAGCTCCAAGTAAATTACCGATGGAAGTGGACGAAAGAGGGGATGCCTTCCGGGGCATCCCCAAGATTTGACTTTTTGGTGTCCTCGGATTATCTTGGGGGTGCCATGGGCATCCCCAAGCTTAGGCTCTTGCCACTCCTTGTTCCATAATCCATCAAAAGAATTCACCCAAAACTTGAAAACTTCACAACACAAAACTCAATAGAAATCTCGTGAGCTCCGTTAGAGAAAGAAAACAAAAGACTACTTTAAGGTACTGTAGTGAACTTGTTCTTTATTTATATTGGTGTTAAACCTACTGTATTCCAACTTCTATATGGTTTATAAACTATTTTACTAGCCATAGATTCATCAAAATAAGCAAACAACACACGCAAAACAGAATCTGTCAAAAACAGAACAGTCTGTAGTAATCTGTTACTAACGCAAACTTCTGGAACCTAAAAAATTCTACCAAAATTAGAAGATCTGGGAATTTTTTTTATTGATCAGCAACAATTGGAATCACTATTTTATCACGTTCTGGTGATTTTTGACAATTCGGGCACTGAGCGCAAAGATTCTGGAAATTACAGCAAGATCAAATAACTATCTTCCAAGAAGATCTAATACGTTTAACTTGTCATAAACACTAATTAAAAGATAAAACCACATCTAAACAGAATCTAGATGGATTATTTATTCCTAAACAGAACCAAAAACAAAAAACATAAAATAAAATTGGGTTGCTCCCAACAAGCGCTATCGTTTAATGCCCCTAGCTAGGCATAAAAGCAAGGATAGATCTAGGTATTGCCATCTTTAGTAGGCAATCCATAAGTGGCTCTCATGATAGATTCATATGGTAATTTTATTTTATTTCTAGGAAAGTGTTCCATGCCCTTATTTAAGGGAAATTGGAATTTAATATTCCCTTCCTTCATATCAATAATTGCACCAATCGTTCTAAGGAAAGGTCTACCAAAAATAATAGGACATGAAGGATTGCAATCTATATCAATAACGATAAAATCTACGGGCACATAATTCCTATTTGCAACAATAAGAACATCATTAATTCTTCCCATAGGATTTTTAATAGTGGAATCTGCAAGATGCAAGTTTAGAGAGCAATCATCAAAGTCATGGAAATCTAGCAAATCACACAAAGCTTTGGGGATAGTAGAGACACTAGCACCCAAATCACACAAAGCATAAAACTCATAATTTTTAATTTTAATCTTAATTGTAGGTTCCCACTCATCATGGAGTTTTCTAGGGATAGAAACTTTCAACTCAAGCTTTTCTTCATAAGATTGCATTAAGGCGTCAACAATGTGTTCGGTAAAGGCCTTATTTCGACTATAAGCATGAGGAGAATTTAACACGGATTGCAACAAGGAAATACAATCAATTAAAGAGCAATTTTCATAGTTAAATTCCTTGAGATCCAAAATAGTGGGTTTAGCAATATCTAGATTTTTATTTCTTTCAATCCCTTTTTTATCAATTTCATCATCAGGATCTAAAAACTCAGAATTCTTAGAACGCCTTCTAGGTAAGGGAAGATCATAATCAGATTCATCAAGATTCATATTGCAAAACAAATATTTAATAGGGGACACATCAATAACTTTTAGATCTTCATCTTGATTTTCATAGTTATTCGGTTTAGCGGCCATCTTATTGACTAAGGTGGCTTGCATATCCGAAATTTCGGCGGTCATTTTTTCAAGATGAGCAATTTGGGCTCTTACACCATCAAATTCTTTGGACATATCATCGAGCTCTTTATTCATATAACTCATAAAACTCTTTTGTTCCTTAAGCTCGTTTCTAAAGAAATTATTATGCTCAAATTGCAAGACCATAAACTTCCTGACATTGTTTTCGATATCTTCTAGCCTTTTAAGGTGAAGATCACCAAAATTAGGTAAGGCCATCATGACGAACAAGCAAGCAAACTAACACACGAGCAAACAAAAGGCAAAGGGAAAGAGGGGGAGAATAAAACGGCAAGGGTGAAGTGGGGGAGAGGAAAACGAGAGGCAAATGGCAAATAATGTAATGCGAGAGATAGAGATTGTGATGGGTACTTGGCATGTTGACTTTTGTGTAGGCTTCCCTGGAAATGACGCCAGAAATGGCTCGTTGACGGGAGAGTAAATCTTGACTTGACTTGGCGTAGGCCTCCCCGGCAACGGCGCCAGAAATGGCTCGTTGACGGGACAGTAAATCTTGACTTGACTTGGCGTAGGCCTCCCCGGCAATGGCGCCAGAAATCCTTCTTGCTACGTCTCGAGCTAGCGTTGGTTTTCCCCGAAGAGGAGGGGGTGATGCAGCATAGTAGCGTAAGTATTTCCCTCAGTTTTTGAGAACCAAGGTATCAATCCAGTAGGAGGTCACGCGCAAGTCCCTCGTACCTACACAAAACGGTAGCAACTCGCAACCAACGCTTAGGGGTTGTCAATCCCTTCACGGTCACTTACGAGAGTGAGATCTGATAGAGATAATATTTTTGGTATTTTTGGTATAAAGATGCAAAGTGAAAAGTAAAAGCAAAACAAGTAAAATAAAGTAATGGAGATTGATATGATGAGAATAGACTCGGGGGCCATAGGTTTCACTAGTGGCTTCTCTCAAGAGCATAGATATTCTACGGTGGGTGAACAAATTACTGTTGAGCAATTGATAGAATTGAGCATAGTTATGAGGTTATCTAGGCATGATCATGTATATAGGCATCACGTCCGTGACAAGTAGACCGACCCCTGCCTGCATCTACTACTATTACTCCACTCATCGACCGGTATCCAGCATGCATCTAGAGTATTAATTGAAAAATAGAGTAACACCTTAAGCAAGATGACATGATGTAGAGGAATAAATTCATGCAATATGATAAATACCCCATCTTGTTATCCTCGATGGCAACAATACAATACGTGCCTTGCAACTCTTTCTGTCACTGAGTAAGGACACCGCAAGATTGAACCCAAAGCTAAGCACTTCTCCCATTGCAAGAACTACCAATCTAGTTGGCCAAACCAAACGGATAATTTGAAGAGACTTGCAAAGATAACTCAATCATACATAAAAGAATACAGAGAAGATTCAAATATTATTCATAGATAAGTTGGATCATAAACCCACAATTCATCGGTCTCAACAAACACACCGCAAAAAGAAGATTACATCGAATAGATCTCCACGAGAGAGGGGGAGAACATTGTATTGAGATCCAAAAAGAGAGGAAGCCATCTAGCTACTAGCTATGGACCCAAAGGTCTGAAGTAAACTACTCACACTTCATCGGAAGGGCTATGGTGTTGATGTAAAAGCCCTCCGTGATGGATGCCCTCTCCGGCGGAGCTCCGGAACAGGCCCCAAGATGGGATCTCGTGGATACAGGAAGTTGCGGTGGTGGAATTAGGTTTTTGGATCCCTCTCTGGTCTAATGGGGGTACGTAGGTATATATAGGAGGAAGGAGCACGTCGGTGGAGCTCCGAGGGGACCACGAGGCAGGGGGCGCGCCCAGGGGGGCGCCCTCCACCCTCGTGACCTCCCCGGAAACTTCTTGGAGTAGGGTCCAAGTCTCCTGGATCACGTTCTGTGAGAAGATCATGTTCCCGAAGGTTTCATTCCGTTTGGACTCCGTTTGATATTCTGTTTCCTCGAAATACTGAAATAGGCAAAAAACAACAATTCTGGGCTGGGCCTCCGTTTAATAGGTTAGTCCCAAAAATAATATAAAAGTGGAAAATAAAGCCCAATATAGTCCAAAACAGTAGATAAAGTAGCATGGAGCAATCAAAAATTATAGATACGTTGGAGACGTATCAGTTCCTTCTCCTAGCGTGTTGAAGAGATTTCCTGGCTCATAACCCGGCAGGAGGTGCGACCGGTATCTCCTCCTCATGACATCATCTGAGGCACTCTCATCCAGCCTAAGCCGGTAGGCCTGAGCTTCTAACTTGGCCCGTTTTGTAGCCATCCAGGCGTTCTCTGCTGCCAGGTCCGCTTTACCTGAGTCATCTGATCCTTCACCTTCGCAATCTCTGCGTTGTGCTGATCCCGGTTTGCCGCGTCCACCTCCGCTTCTGGCAACATTGCTAAAGTGTCGAATAGATCAGACAAAACCTAAGCCGGAGGCGGTGCAAAGCCCCCTGCTCCCGCGGGCGTTGTTGTTGCTGAACCGGAGATCATTGCCGCGGCGGTAGAATAGTGTTGCACTGGTTGTGTACCAGCCATGAAGACCGCAACCCGGTTTGGCAGATCAAGGGGGTCCAGAATACTGTTGCCATCGGAACCTCCACTAATCCGGCCATCCTATAACTGGTATAGCGACTTGGTCTCTCCTGTTGAAGACTCGTCATCGGAGCAGATAACGGTTTCGCCACCGGATGCCGATCCATCCTCATATTCCGCTCCGTGGATGACACCTACGAAGACATGCTTTACGGCGGGCTGAACCGGGGCAGAGCTTGCACGCTCAGCCGTCTCGATGGTGTTGGTGCAGATGTCCAGATAAGGGCCCGGTTCGCCGATCTTGCTAATGAAGACGTGAATTCCACCAAAGGGGACCCGGTACCCGTATTCAATTGAACCGGCCTCGGGACCCCATCCTGCGTCGTTGATGTAGAGCCTGCCGCGATGACTCTTACTCATCCGGCCCATAGTGTATCCCTTGAGTCCTTCGAAGCTGCCCTTCAAGAACTCGAAACCATCGTGGGATAGCCCCACGGTGGGTGCCAACCGTCTTGGTTTTGTCATGGCAGATGTCCTCATGAAAGGAGTTAGTCGTGGAGCCATCGCTACGGGTTAGCTTAAAGGGGTTAAACCGAACAAGGGACACGAGAGTTTTATACTAGTTCGGCCCCTTACGATGAAGGTAAAAGCCTATGTCTAGTTGTGATGGAATTGTTGGGGTTTCGATGACCAGGGAGTGAACCGCTTTGCCTGGCTCTCGAGTTGTTGTTGAGTGTCCCTAAACCGCTGCTGGGCCATCCCTTTATATAGATAGGTTCACGCCCGCCGGTTTACAAAGTCCCGAGGCCGAATCATAAACGTGTCCGGCTCGGTCTCTATTCCTTATAACTTACAATACAAGTTACATATTCATGCTGGTTTATGTCTACATGCCTTAACCCGCCTTTGGGCCTTAGGCCTTCTTGAAGCGCCACCATCCTTGTCTTCATGGGCCTTTGAATAAAGCAACCATCATGGGGATAATCCGGCCTCACCTAGCCAGTTTACTCCCGGTGGTAATATCCCCAACACACTACAAAAGCTAAAGTTCTGGGGAATCTGCTAGAGTTGATCTAACTATCCAGACTTCTTTAAGTCACACTCTGGATTTGTGAATAGGGGATCTTCACGGTTCACTCTTGTGACACCTTCCTTTTTCGATTCGTCCACTACTGCAGGAATGCCTAACAGTGGTGGGTGCAAAAAGGCCATCAGTGGAGGGCAAGCCTCCCAGGGGTGCCCACCTCTGACCTCCCGCGACTGCTAGTACACCATCAGTGGCGGGCGCCCGCCCGCCACTGGTATAGCACCTCCAGTGGCGGGCATATCCTCCCGCCCGCCGCAGCTAGATGTTGTAGTTGTGGCGATCCACATTCCCTCGCCCGTCGGATGCTGGAGTTGGGACCATATTGAAGGAAATATGCCGTAGAGGCAATCATAAAGTTGTTATTTATATTTCCTTATATCATGATAAATGTTTATTATTCATGCTATAATTGTATAAACCAGAAACTTGATACATGTGTGAACACATAGAGAAAACAAAGTATCCCTAGTATGCCTCGACTTGACTAGCTCGTTAAGAAACGATGGTTAAGTTTCCTGACCGTAGACATGTGTTGTCATTTGATGAACGGGATCACATCATTAGGAAAATGATATGATGGACAAGACCCATCTGTTAGCTTAGCATAATGATCAATAAGTTTTATTGCAATTGCTTTCTTCATGACTTATACATATTCCTTTGACTATGAGATTATGCAACTCTCAAATACCGGAGGTACACCTTGTGTGCTATCAAACGTCACACCATAACTGGGTGATTATGAAGATGCTCTGTAGGTGTCTTCGAAGGTGTTTGTTGGGTTGGCATAGATCGAGATTAGGATTTGTCACTTCGAGTATTGGAGAGGTATCTCTAGGCCCTCTCGGTAATGCACATCATGGTAAGCCTTGCAAGCAATGTGAAAAATGAGTTAGTTGTGGGATGATGCATTACAGAACGAGTAAAGAGCCTTGCCGGTAACGAGATTGAACTAGGTATGAAGATACCGACGATCGAATATCGGGCAAGTAACATACCAATGACAAAGGGAATAACGTATGTTGTCATTACGGTTTGACCGATAAAGATCTTCGTAGAATATGTAGGAACCAATATGAGCATCCAGGTTCCGCTATTGGTTATTGAACATAGAGGTGTCTTGGTCATGTGTACATAGTTCTCGAACCCGTAGGGTCCGCATGCTTAACGTTCGATGACGATTTGTATTATATGAGTTATGTGATTTGGTGACCGAATGTTATTCGGAGTCCCGGATGATATCACGGAGATGAAGAGGAGACCCAAAATGGTCAAGAGGTAAAGTTCAAATATAGTACGATAGTATTCAGACACCGAAAGTGTTCTGGGGGTACCGGGTACGTATTGGGTCACCAGAAGGGGTTCTGGGCACCACCC
>NC_057812.1:122606955-122614268 GCF_018294505.1 Triticum aestivum
CCCCCGACAAAGATATAGGCCTTATTGGGCCAAGGGACGGACAGACAAGCCCCTAAGGGCCTGGTGCGCCCCCATATGGGCCGGCCTATGTGGATAAAGGAAAAGGGGAGGAGGAAAGGAAATAGAGGGAATAGGATTCCCCCTTCCTTTCCCCTCTCCCCTCTTTCCTCTCCCCCTCCGGAGATATGGAAAGGGGAGGCCGGATTGGAGGTGGCCACCAAGTAGGATTCCTCCTACTTGGGGCGCCCCATGGCTGTCCCCCTCCCCCCTCCCACCTACATATATGTGGGGAGGGGCGCCTAAAACATAGAAAAAACATTGTTAGCCATGTGTGGCGGCCCCCTCCACAGTTTACGCCTCCGGTCATATTCACATAGCTTAGGCGAAGCGCTACACGGATTACTTCACCATCACCGTCACCACGTCGCCGTGCTAACGGAACTCTCCCTCGACACTTTGCTGGATCAAGAATTCGAGGGACTTCATTGAGCTAAACGTGTGCAGAACTCGGAGGTGTCGTACGTTTGGTGCTTGATCGGTCGGAACGCGAAGAAGTTCGACTACACCACGTTAACAAACGCTTCCACTTTCGGTCTATGAGGGTACGTGGACACACTCTCCCCCTCTCGTTGCTATGCATATTCTAGATAGATCTTGCATGATCATAGGAATTTTTTTGAAATTGCATGCAACATTCCCCAATAGTGGTATCAGAGCCAGGTTTATGCGTAGATGATATGCACGAGTAGAACACAAAGAGTTGTGGGCGATAATAGTCAAACTGCTTACCACCAACCTCTTATTTTGATTCGGCAGTATTGTTGGATGAAGCAGCCCGGACCAACCTTACATGACCACGTTCATGAGACCGGTTCCACCGACAGACATGCAACTTGTTTTGCATAAAGGTGGCTGGCGGGTGTATGTTTCTCCAACTTTAGTTGAATCGAATTTGACTACGGCCGGTCCTTGTTGAAGGTTAAAACATCCACTTGATGAAAAATTGTTGTGGTTTTGATGCGTAGGTAAGAACGGTTCTTGCTAGAAGCCTGTAGTAGCGACGTAAAACTTGCAACGACAAAGTAGAGGACGTCTAACTTGTTTTTGCAGGGCATGTTGTAATGTGATATGGTCAAGACATGATGTGATATACACTACAAAGAAAATACACTTCCGTGATGATACGTGTTTGTCATAGTAGGTCACGTTTTCTATCATGCATGTACATCCATGAAAAATTTATGACAGAATCAAGATAGTCATACATGTGATGTCGTAGAAGTGTTCCATGACATTACTAAAATTATCATCATGGAAGTGTCCACTTCCATGACAATAAATCACGTGCCATAGATGTGCTTTCGTCAAGGGTGATCGACACGTGGCATCGACCGTAACGTGTCGTTGTTAAGCTATCGATTCTGGTTTTGGATCCAATAACCCGTTAACAGCCCGAACCAATGTGGATTTTCCACGTGTAAAATTCTCATTGGCCGGAGGAACCACGTGTCAGCTCACCGTTGGGACAGAAGTCATCCACTCATTGGACAGGAGGCGCCTACGATAGATCAACATGTGGCACGGCCCAACAGTGGCCCGTTCCGGTGAAAAAGGCTGGCCTAGTAAGAATTAGCAGGCCGGCCCATCTAAGGCCTACTTGTGTCAGGTCCATTTAATCCCATGGCCCATACGAGATGTGCGAATTCGGCCCATCAACAGCCCATTAATGGTTTGACACCATTGCAGCCCATCGTCAGTTCGAGCACGTTAACAGCCCGCTATATATTTGGGCTCAATATCAACCCGATGTGTTTTTGGCCTGTTAACGGCCCACTTAAGCGATGGGCCAATTTTCAAGATGTACATCTTTCGGCCTTTTAGCGACCCATTTAAGTGTTTGGCCAATTTCCGGCCCGGTGTGTCTTTCAGCCTGGTGACAGCCCGTAAGTGAGTTGGGCCATTAGTAGTCGAACCTGAGTTTTGGCCTTTTAACGTCCCATTCTCTTCATGGTCCAATACAGCCCGGTTTCTCTTTCGGCCTGCTAAAGGCCCACAACATAGTTGGGCCATTTACAATATGACCTGACTTTCGGCCTCTTTGCGGCCCATGCTCTTGATGGTCTAGTACAAGCCCACTATCAATTTCGGCCTGCTAAAGGCCCACGGTATAGTTGGTCCATAGTAGCCCGACCTAGCATCGACCTATTAATGACCCGGGAGGTAAGAGGCTGACCATTAACTTTCAGCCTGGTAACGACCCATTAATTCAATGGGCCCATTAATTTAATGGGCCCATTAACTTAATGGGCTCATTAACTTAATGGGCCCACTAAAGTTTGTACATGTCTTGGGGCCCAATTAGATAATTTGAGCCCATTACGACAAGCAATTATGCGCAGGACCAAAACCGATCAAGCAAAGGTACGGCATACAAGGAAAACATTGCACATCCAGCATATATTACAGGAAATTACATCCACTGGGCAATCAAAGATTGATGCCAGTGCAAATAAATGAACAGAACCTAATGATCTACAATGTCACAATCTGCAACCTCAGCACGGATGACGCCCATAAGCATGTGCGCAAGTTCTTGCTGCTTTGCTACATTGTCTGTGAAAACATTGATCAGTTGTTGTTGCGCACGAATGTGCACCTCTGATTCCTCCACCATTTCCATCATTGCTTCAGCCATTATTTGGTTCACAAACATACATTTTTTCCTTTGCATTCGAGATAGAGGAAACTAAACAGATTCAGATGGTGATTTTGGCAGGCTTGTATTATTGATAGTGGAGAGTGTCTCAACCACTGCATCATAACATAAATTAGGAGGGGAACTGAACAAATTAATCAAGAGATATTGCCATATCATCTGGCCTAGATTTATTGGAAAGAAACAATGGGGTTGCCTTGCTGTTTCAGAGTTTGTCTTCTTATCTTCAGCAGCCTGCACCAAATTAACACACTAGCATTGCTATCATTGGCTAGGTCAGATAATAGGAAAGCAACATTGACACAACAAATGTTCGGGCAATCAGACCACACCAGCCTACACCAAATTAACACAATAAGGCACATCTATCATCAGCCAGGTAAGGTAATACGAAAGCAACATTGACACAATGAATGAATGGGCAACTAGAGCAGCATTACAATTCAGTAATGTGCAATATATGAGATAGTACACTCATGCAGCTCAGTACGCAAAACTACCAGGCGGTTTTCCTTAAAAAAATCAACATTCTCGCCTTTAACATTTTGTACAACTGAATTTAGATCAGATAAAGGTTGGATTCACACCGATTAACAAAATACATGCTGATGTAAAAATATAGTGATAGACAGCGGGAACTTACATCAGCATTGGAGCACAGAGAATTCCCGCAACATACTTTCCTCGAATACGATCCCAGTACAGAAGGTCTTCTATCCTTTAAGCTTATCTTCTAAAAGAGAGATTGGTAAGAAAAATGTAGAAAATATGATCAGAATGCTATAAAATTTCATGATGCGAGGATACGCACACGCTTCTTAGAATGGAGTTGACATATTTTTGCTGGACTAGAGCGGACTAGTTCTTTGGCCACTGGAATATGCTTATTATCAGTGGGAGTTGGGTTTCTCTATGCTGGAGCGGTATCTATGAAAACTGGAGTTGGTTATTATCTCCTGGCGTTTGGATCTTTTGCAAAGACCTGGTTTGTAACCCTTCAGATTCTAACATAGCCGTCTTCCCTTTGCATGCCTTATATAAAAGAATGGTGCTTCAATTATAAAACATGCTACATTAGAGATGGAATAGGTACTGAAGAATAGAAAGGCATGACATATTAACATGTATTCCCTCCATCCGGAAATAAATGGATGGGTCTAGGTGTATTTTAGTTCTAGATACATCCAATTTTATCCATTTCTGCGACATGTAATCCGGACGGAGGGAGTATGATGTAAGAGCTAGGGATACGACATGACAACAGTGTAAAAAACACTACTTGACTGTAAAACTGTATGCTAGTGGAATACATCACATAAAAACACTAAGGCAGCATATGCGTGTATGATTGGGAAACTAAGGTGGCATTGCAAGAGACCACTAGAACAACACTTCAATGTAAAAAAATGGTACGGTAGACATATGAAGTACATACTAATGAATAACAATGCATAAGATATTGAGAAGCATGATGTCCAAACTAAGCAGATGGCATTGCGATAGAGTAGAATGACATACTTGAATTTGAAAACATGTTATCATTAATGGAATAGGTACTGAAAAACAGGAAGGCATGCCATATTTACATGCATGATCAGCAGGCGAAGCACAAGGCATTGCAACAGAGTAGATGCACTCTAGGACATTATATGCATGTTGTACCCATATCAAGGGCCAAGTTAGAGGAAGGACCTTATGGGGTGAATAGGATTCATCATCTTTCTGCAAGTCTTGTGAAGAACTGCCTTTACATGTTCCATCATATTGGGTATCATTGACGTCAAGTTTGTTGGCCGTTACATTGCTCCGTGAGGTTCTTGTGGATAAATCAGTGTGTGCAATTATATCTGACATGCATGGAAGACAACTAGTAGTTAGATTTAAGTAATGGGTGCCTATAGGAGACGACATAAATAGTAGGACTGGGGTTAACTAGCAGCAAGAGGTCTCAAAATCTAATGGGAGAACATAGATAAAAGCTACAGAATATGTATTGTTTGTACTTGAGATTAACTAGATGGCACACAAAAGTATTAAAGAACAACATAGGTTATACTAGAAGTGGTATAATACTATAATCACCAGCTTGTGGGATAGCATTGGCTGATGGATGATAACTATGGAATGGTGTTACCTAAGGAACAAGTCTCTAAGTTGAACTATGGAACAACGTTAACTCCTGAACAAGACCAGTAAGAGATTAGCATGAATATACAGTGAAATGTCATAATCTATTTTCCATGCTTAGATGAATAACAAAGCCATAAATGTTGCACACAAGTAAGATGAGAGTACAACCTATCTGGCTGCCATCCATAGGAGTGAGCATCATGTGCTGACTTGTCGATGGCCCTGCAGTTGTTATGGCTGTCCATGTCGGGCGCGCGCATTCGATGCAAGGAACTGTTGAGTGGGGACTATAGCTCCCTTCTGGTGTATGCTTCCCTTGTTGGAGCAGCTGCGGTGAGTTGGAAGACGGTGTGGCTGAAGATGCAGAAAACACATAATGTTAAGAACGACACATCTCTCTGATCTGAAGAAATACCCTAAGAGATCTATAGCAAGGTACGAGAGTGGTCACATGTCTATGGAATGAAGACTAAATTGGGATCACACAATTTTATTTTATTTTGGTACTGTCTGATCTACGCCGGATGGCTTGATGGTCGTCTCGTGCCTCTCGGCTGACATTGTTCGGAATCTTCCCCGAAGAGCCAGCGACCACTAGCAGAGCAGCCTACGTCCGCCGTCCCTGACCCCGACCAAAACCCCGCTCCCCGCCCCACTGCACTACCATGGTTGCACCACCCCCGGGCCAATCCACGAAGACTCGCCGTCATCCAGATCCGGCGGCGGCAGTACCTTCAACCCACGCAACTCTAAGATAGCCATCTAAGCGTTGCTTCCGTGGTGAACTTGCGCTCCCGCGCCCTTATGTTAGACACCAGCCAACCAGTAGCCTAGCAGCTCCACCGGCTCGAGGGGTGCTGCTTCCCATTGGGAATCGATTGGCCCAGAATAAAAATTCAAACAACTGACGCCTAACTAAAGTGATTTGAGATGAGGGTGCGACCTATATGGCAGCCCAGTAATGTAGGCAGCTCTAGCTGCCGAGTCGGTGAGGCTGGCGCGGTTGTAGTGGCTACTAGCGGCAGGGAAGAAGAAATGTCGCAATGGTCGACGGCTACGGGGAAGCAGTGCCGGGGCTCTAGACGGGTCCAAAGTTGGAGCCGCTCAGGTGCCGTGAACAACACCGGGGGTGAATCGGCTCCGATACGATTCACGCGGCCGTCATCGAGGCAGCTCTGGTAGCACGGAGTAAGAGGCACACGACCCAGTGCACGATGGCAAATGGACATTGTCTCCGGGATTAGAGAGGAGGGCGGCTGTGAATTTGGTGCGGTGGGGGCGTCATGGAGGAGGGGCTGAGGTTTTGCGGCTCGAGAGAAGGGAGCTTCCGGGGAGAAGGTGATTTGGTGCCCACGAGGTATGAATGGGGAATTGGGAGGGGGAACCATGTCTTACGGACGCATTTGTCTGAAATGTGGGGGGACTTACAGTTCTACCCCTACCTTTAGGCTTCTCGGCTTGGGTCTATGTACTATGGGTCGGGGACAGTAGAGTAACTTTGCTTCTCCCAAATAGTGGGCACGGGCGATTTTGGGTGAGGAGGGCGTGTTTTGAAATATAGTGGGCGCGAGCGGTTTCAGGAGAGGAGGGCGTGTTTTGAAATATAGTGGGCACGAGCGATTTCAGGAGAGGAGGGCGTGTTTTGAAATATAGTGGGCGCGCGCGATTTCGGGCGAGGAGAGCGTGTTTTGAAATAGTGGGCGCGAGTTATTTCTGGCGAGGAGAGGGTGTTTTGCTGACCATGGTTTATGAATTATTCGGCAAATGTCATTTCAGACAAGGAGAAGGCGCGCTTGGATGAAGTTACGAACCTACCCTCGATGTACGATAGGCCAATTGATGTGTGTCCCACATAGGCTGGTAATTTTGCATCTCCCATTTATTTGCTCGGGCGAATTCCATCGAGCAGAGGGTGTTTAACGGTTCGTTCAAATTTTCAGAGAACGAGCATCCATGTCTACTTTACCAAGTCGATTCGAATCAAATTTTGAAATATTAGCTTTCCACTTCTATTTTAGATGGAGCTCGAGAGTAATGTGTTTTTACATGCTCGTTGCTAACGATTTACCATATGACAGATAGTTGACCGACTCAAAACGGGAATCAAACCCAAAATGAAATATCTTGATTCAATGAAATAGCTCATTCACCAGGTCAAAATAGTGAACTAAATGCAAAATTGAACACCTCAATCGAGTAACATGTTGTACAGTATTATAGTACTCCATGCACATGTTGAAAGTTAAATTAATGAACTTGTTTGATGTACGCATATCTCTGTTCATGTGTGGATTGCAGACAACATGTTCCCCAATTTAAATATTTGAATGCAAGTTTATATCAGTCTTTGATGCATAAAACGCGACCTCCCCCTCTCCCAGACTCCTACTCTCTCTCTCTCTCTCTCTCTCTCTCTCTCTCTCTCACCGACAATCTTCAATTTTGTCGCATGCATCCAACAAACAGA
>NC_057812.1:122614423-122619963 GCF_018294505.1 Triticum aestivum
TCCATCTATAGGTCTCTCTCGCACACTATGTATGATTCTCTAGTCCAAGCTAAGTATCTTGGGTGCACTCATCGTACGCACACAAATTCCTTGGCTCGTTGCCCATAACTCCCTCACGCACCACTCTATCATCTTGGAGCTCTTCCCTCTCTCTCTCTCTCAAACTCTCCATCTCCCTGGGTCACACATACACATGCATATGTCACTCGCACTCGATAGACCCATCTAAAACTCTATCTCTCTCCCTCGTTCTCTCTCCATCTCACACGCACACACACACAATCTCATGCCTAGCCAAGTATGATGGCCTCTTACTCAATTGTAGGCACACACAGTCCCCCCTATATGTAAATGACTAGCTAATCTTAGTCTCCATCACAAACATGTGCATGGTCTATCTCGATTTCTCTCGGGGCATCTTTCTATCGCGCACGCACCTCCCTTGATCTCCCACCCATATAGTCCCCTCACGATCTCGAGGGGATCTCTCTATCACAAACACACCCTCTCTCCCTCCCCATGCGTCCATGTTCTCCATGCGTCCCTCTCGACCATTGTTCCTTGTTGGCCAGACCTCTATTGGACATGTGCTATAGGGGTGTCTCTCTTTGTTGCAAACAATCATGCACTAGCTATCTTCATGTATCTCCTCACCTCGCTTTTCTATCTCGGAGATGCATGCGTGATATGTTTGCATAAGAGACGAAAACACACACACACTCTCTCTAATTTATCGCTCGTTGCCCCTTTCTCTTTCACACACACATACTCTTTTTGCACACTCACTCATTCTCCTCCACACGCACTTGATCTCTCTTGACTTAGGCACTCTCTTCGCGGTCCATAGCATAGAGATTTATTGAAAAGTCAAACATCACAAAGTTTGACCATGTACGTGGAGAAAAACATTTACATCTAGAACGGCGAACATATACAATTAGATTCATCATGAGATGTGGTTTCGTATGATGTATATTTGGTATTGTAGATATAAATAACATTTGTGTAAACCTGGTCAAAGTTTCCAAAGTTCGACTTCTAAAAAATTTACATGCACTGCATTATCAAGCGGATGGAATATCTCTTTCCCCCTCTCGGCTATCTGACGCGCCACTCAGCCTTATCGGGGATCCTCTATCTCTCTCAAACTTTATATCACCCTGGTTCACACATACACATGTCTCGCTCGTGCTACATAGACCCATCAAACACTATCTGCCCTTGTTCTCTCTCTATTTGACACGCACCCCCCTAAGTACCATAATACCTCACTCCGTCATAGGTGCACGCACTCCCCCCTAAGTATGATTATCTCTCACTAGCCATCAGGAACACACGTATTGTCTGCTTCCATCCATACATCTATCTCGATATCTCTTGGGGTATCTTCTATCACGCACACACCTTGTCACTCGATCTCCCACCCATGTAGTTCCATCACGATCTCCAGGGGATCTCTTTATGACAAACATACACTCTCTCCTCCCCATGTCTGCATTTTCTCCGTACTCTCTCTCGACCTCTCTCCCTTGTTTGTCAGACCCCTCTTGGACACGTGCTAGGGGTATTTCTCTCTCGGTTGAAAACAACCACACACTATCTCCTCACCTTGCTTCCATTGTCAAAGATGCATGTGTGATATGTTTTCATAAGACACACATGCTTTTTCTCTACTTTTATCGTGTGTTGTCCATGTCTCTTTCACACATGCACACACACTTTTTTCAGCCACTCTTTCTATTTCACACACACTCTCTCTAGTTAGGTACTCTCTCATGTCCATAATCATATGGATGTTTTGAAAAGTCAAACCTTAGAAAAGTTAGACAAGGTATATGTGGAGAAAAACATTTACATCTGGAACGATCATTAGATTCATCACAACATGTACTTACTTCATACTATCATTTATCTTTGGTATTGTAGATATAAGTAATTTCTTTATATACTTGGTCAAAGTTTCAAAAGTTTGACTTAAAAAAATGTTGGCACTACATTATCAAATGGAGGGAGTAGCTCTCTCTCTCTCTGCTATCTCTCACGGGCCTCCCCTCTCACTCAAACTCTCTATACCGACGGATTATATGGTCACTGTGTCAGCATATAGCTCCGTATATTGTTTAGTTGACCGGTCAACCAGTCCACATGCTGCCTTGTCAGCTCATGTCCTCTATCTTCGTGTGCTGGCCCATGTGGCATTGGGTGAAAATAATTAAACTAGGGGCCCATCTAACACGTGTTGAAGTAAACAAAGTTGAAACCACTCAGGGTAGCACCCCACACGCTAGTAAATTGAGGGCGCATTGAGGAAACACTTCTTCCGCATGAAGGATGCACTCGCGCACAATTCACCACTGTGCGACGGCATGCACAGAAGGACGCACTCGCGCACACCGAGCAGGCTAGCACACAACACACACCAGCACACGTGTACGGTGTCGCTGCCGGTTGAGATGGATGGCGAGGCAGCCAACAAGCGGAGGCGGCTCGAGCTAAAATCGCATCTGGCGAGCCTGGACTTCAGCAATAGCCTCCCTGACGACATGCTGCTCGTCATCATCGGCCTCCTCCCCACCAAATCTGTCATGCGGACCGCCCTGCTCTCCCAGTGGTGGCGCCCCCTCTGGCACCGCGTCCCCCTCAACCTCACCGTCGACAGTTGCCTCTGCGACGGGGATTGCAAACACATGGCCGCAGTCTCTAAGATCCTTTCATCGCACCCTGGGCCAGCCAGACGCCTTGACATCCGCATGTTCAGTATGAACTGCAAGGTCCAAGCCAAGTTCGACGAGTGGTTCTTATCCCCCGCCCTAGATCAGCTCGAGGAGCTTAGCTTTGAAGCTGGACGATGTCACTCTCTGCCGCCGTCCGCGCTCTGCCTCACGCCAATGTTGCGCCGCGCCAGCTTTAACTCCTACTATCTTCCATAGATTAATGTCGCGCCCGCCCTTCTTCTCCCTCAACTCATGCAGCTCGACCTCTTCGACGTTGGCATCTCGAAGAAGGCTATGGAGCACCTGCTATGAAGCTATACTAAGCTCGAGTACCTTAGTCTTCATCAGATCCACGGGTTCATTAGCCTCCACATCACCTCGACGAATCTCCAATGGATTTATGTGTCTTGCTGGCCCCGCAATAAGACATCAATTGGGAAGAGATCACTCCAGCTGTTCCACGTTATGGTCATTGAGAATGCACCTTTCCTTGAGAGATTGCTTGTATCTGATCTAGAAGGTCCAACAAAAATCAGTGTAATTGACGCGCCGAAATTGACAGCGTTGGTGTACTCCTCTGCCAAATTCTCCGAACTCTTTATTGGATCCGTAATCGTTCTGGTACAACACTCATCTTCTTCTCCGTCTTCTTAAAATTCACATTTTTAAATTTCTTCTTGATGTATTTACGACCGTCTTCCAGAAAATGATTCCCACAAGCTTGACCCAGTCTATGCGCACAATGAAGATCTTGGCAATAAAATCTATCAGCCCCAATCTAGATCAAGTTGTTGGATTCCTTACATGCTTTCCATGCAAGGAGAAGCTACTCATCGAGGTGAAACTTATTTCCTATTAGTAAACGGTAATCACAACGTAGCTCAATTTTTCTCATAATTTTCCCAAATTACGATGACAAGTGTAGTGTTCAAAACTGGATCTACGCACTACACCGAAAGAAATGTTTTTAGTATTTTTCCCACATGATCACCTGCATCGTTTTTTGTTGTACTAATATAGTAGCCTAGGCTAGTCATAGTGGAAAGTAACTTAGACTAGTAACTCTATGGTTACTCTAAGAGCAAGTACTACCTCCGTCCTGGTTTACTCTTCCTATTTTGTAGTATCAAAATTAGACCATAGCTACTGACAAAATGTTAATGCATGTCACTAAAAATTATATCGTTGGATTCCTATTTGAACATAATTTCAAATGGTATAATTTTTGGTGACATGCATCAGCATTTACTTAGGTAAATCTATGGACAATGTTTTACACTAAATACGATGTAGTACAAAAGTGGGCTATAACGGCCCTCCACTATGTAGGCCAACACACGTGCCAAATTCACTTGTGATGCATTTGGCATTGATGCCCCTCCATTGCTCACCTGGTGCCCTAATCTGGATCACCTACTTTGCTCCGGTGCCAAATAAACTCACGCAATGGAAAAACACTTGCGTGGGAGAGAGAGAGGACTGAGGCAATAAAAGACACTTGTTTGGGAGAGTGAGAGGCTGGTGTAGTTGGTTTGATTGATTTTTTATACATGTGGGTCTGTGGGCACAGCGGTGCCAACTCTCTCACATCTCGAGAGCGGTGGAAAAATCTTTTGATTTGACATCGATGCGTATTATGTGGCATAATTTTGAGAAATATGGCATTGGCCACATAGTGGAAGGCAGAAAATGCCCAAGCTCTTCACATGCTCCTAGGTCAATGAGAGGAAAGAGAAAGAGAGAGAGTGAGTGAAAAAATATCACTAGACAACCAACCCTATCGTATGAGCGAATGATATTGGTACCTCTTGATGACACACGGCAATCTTATATAGCCAGCTGCGCTAATATGTTCACTTCTTTTGCAGATAAAAAAGTCTCAAATGTGAAAAATGTGCTGCACTATAACAATCTCATCGAATGCCTTGATCTCGATCTTACAAAAATTGATTTGATCGACTACCGAGGCAGCACATCTGAGATTAAATTGGCCAGGTCCTTTGTTCTGGAGTCAAGTGTGCTCAAGGTAATGAGGTTTGGCGTTCTATAGTGCAACAATGAATGGCGTGCTGATCACCGCAAGCGTCTAAGCCTAAATGACAAAGTCTTCGCTGAAGCTGAATTTGTTTTTGAAACACCAAGTGGCCAGAGACTCGAAAATTTATTTGCCCATTTGTGACTTGTCAGGGCGGTGGATTTTAGTTTGTACGATAATGTTGCATCCACCTAAAGTAACGAAAGTTCTTACGTCCTAGTAATTCCCTCTTCGTAGGTGCAGCATTACTCCTAAAATTTGTAATATCAGTTTGAAACTTGTAATATTGCCGTGTCCTATCACTACAAAAAAAGACACATCCGTGACATTTTGGGCTGGACGAATTTTTTTTCTGTCATACATATGACACTTCTATGACGATAATTGTGACAAAACCCGGTATCATCATAGATGTGGTGGGATCCTACTTCTATGACAAAAAATCATGACAGAAAATGAGCTTTAAATACCGGGCGGGCCGAAGACGCAGCTGCATGACATTCTTTGGGCCATCCATGACAGGGAAAACCGTGGTAGAAGCGAGGGGGAAGGAAAATTTCAGGGAGTTCCCGGTTACGGTGGGAGGTCGGGGGCCGAGCGATGCACGTTTCTCTCATACACGTACGCGCGTGTGTGCGAGGCGTTGGCTCTAACTAAACTCGAGCGAGGCACTAGGCTCTAACTGAACCCGAGCGATTGCACTGCAGGCTATGCGTTACTGAACCCGAGCGATCGATCGATGGCTGTTAACTGAACCCGATCGAGCGATTCCTTGGCTACTACTGCTAACT
>NC_057812.1:122620284-122620914 GCF_018294505.1 Triticum aestivum
TAGACGATGGAGGGGTGCCCGTGGAGGGGTGGATGAACAGGACCCCGTGGTGTGGAGGGCATGATGAACAGTAGACGGTGGAGGGGTGCCCGTGGAGGGGTGGTTGAACAGGACCCCGTGGTGTGGAGGGCTGGATGAACACTAGACGGTGGAGGGGTGGTTGAACAGTAGCCGGTGGAGTAGCGCGCAGTGGAGGCTGGATGAACAGGAGCCCGTGGAGGCTGGAGGAGGTCGACGATGGATGAACAGTAGCTCGTGGAGGCTGGAGGGGGTCGACGGTGGAGATGAACAGTATCCCATGGAGTCCCGTTTTGCGGTACGCCACACCCCTCCCGATGAACAGGACCCCCGTTTCGACCATAGCGCTCCAACACAAGTCCATTTCCTCCGTTTTGCGGTATGCCACACCCCTCCCGATCAACAGGACCCCCGTTTCGACCGTAGGAGGTCCGTTTCCTCCGTTTTGCGGTACGCCACACCCCTCCCGATCAACAGGACCCCCGTTTCGACCGTAGGAGGTCCGTTTCCTCCGTTGTGCAGTACGCCAGGCCTCGTTTCCATCGCCTCTTCCGTCCAAGCCCTCCTGATGAACACGACCATGCATTCTGTTCTGACCCATGAACACGACGA